>NW_026622786.1:46646284-46947915 GCF_023065955.2 Ursus arctos | reverse complement strand
TTTTAAAAAGAGAGTTAGTTTTCAACGGTGTAGATGTTACAGGAATATATTAGGGTAGGAGGAATTAGTTATTCCTAGGAAGTGCCAGGTCCATGAGGAATTAAAGGCACATACTGTTAGAAGGTGTTTAGGACCAAAAGATGAAAAATCAAAGGCAAAAAACAAACAACAACAACAAAACCACACACACCACACACACACAACAAAAAGCAAAGGCAATGAATGAAAAATAACATCTGATATAAAAGACTGTACAAGAATGAAAAAGATGATGTAAGTTTGAGAAGAGAGAAAGGCAAAACAATCTAAACTAAAAGCCCATATATGGACTTCTTAAGCATGTTTATATAGTAAAGCAGGTAAGGAAACGAAATGGTTTCAAAAAGCAAGTATTAGATAAGAAAATAATATGGAATAAAGTATACAGTTATAGAGTATAATACCAAAAAATAAAAGATAGGGGCCAGAATGGATATGGAACATATAGTAAAAAGGCAGGGGGCATTTATGTGCTCTCACAGAACTTTGATCTTTTGATTAAAATAAAAAATTGAAGTCATTTTTTGGATGGAAGAAATGGAAAAAGGGAAGCTGGTGAATTAAAATTTACAAGAGTTTTGTGGATAAAACAATCAGAAATAGTAAACACGTTTTCATAAAACCAAATCACTGATACTACGCCTATTAAGAACTCATCTGGGGGCACATAGGTGGCTCAGTTGGTTAAGCTTCTGCCTTCGTTCTGGTCATGATCCCTGGATTGAGCACTGCCTAGGGCTCCCTGCTCAGCAAGCAGAGAGCCTGCTTCTCCCTCTCCCCACCCCCTTGCTCATGCTCTATCTCTTTCTCTTTCTCAATAAATAAATAAAAAATCTTAAAAAAAAGTTAAGCTCCATCTTGACTAGTTTATAAAAGAAAAAAAGAATTCATCTATATTAACTTGATATCGTATTTATAGAATTTTTACAAATACAAGTATTTTATAGATATTACAAATATGTGAAGTCTGAGTCCAACAAAATACTAATCTTATGCTTTGTTCAGGAAAGTTGGTCATTGAGAAAATGTCTAAATATAGTGGATTTGATATGCCATCCTGCTCAGTGTCTGGTTATGGTCATTTCTTGAAAAATATTTATTGAATGATTATCAATTAAAATCCCTTAGACTAAAAAAAATCTCATTTCTTGGAAAAAATAGCTAAGTACTTTTTAACTAAAAATTGATATATGCATATATTTTAGATTAAAATATTTATTTTATTGATTTAATATACTTAAGAAAGAAAACTGAATAGTCCTCTTTATAAAAATATTTTTCAATAATTTTAATTATTATACTGTTATATCAAATGTGGAAATTCAATAATAATCAGAAGAAAGAAAACTATAAGTACCTTCAGAGAATTCCATTTGATTATAAGAATGAGTCTATGTGATCTGGGAAAATGCTGATAAGTCTGTTCTTCAACTGTAAAATAGAGAACCTAACTCTCACCTGGGCATATATTCCACATTAAAGAAAGTAGTATCTAGCTATAATAGAGTGGAATGGATATACATATAAAGAACTTGGCAAACAATGAAACACTGATATAAATTTCAAATATTACTTTATATAATTTTAAGAGTCAAAGTACAGATAAATCAAAGCAAGTATAGCTTTAGTTTTATGGCAACATATTTCTGTTACATTGTGATAAGATTTTGTTATTAACTCTCTTAATAGAAATGGGATTTTGTTTTATTTTACATTTATTCATTCAAATGATGAGCCAGAATTACATATTTTTAGCCCTCTACAGAAATCTGCAGATACTTTTTCTTCCTATGTAATTTTTATGTAGAAGGACTTGAATACCTAGAACAGAATTTCTAATAAAGCTTCTTTGGAAAGATAAGAATTGGTATTTTTAAATGATAGGCATATTTTTAAAAAGTAGATTATAATTAATCAAAGAGCATTACCTCTGAAACATGGCTTACATCAGAAATGAAAAAAACACTCTTTTCATTACAGTCTATATCAGTCTCTTGAGGCAACCTCATTTCAAACAGAAATGTATCATTATTTTCTCTTGACAATTATGCAATGATTTAAAGGGTTTCTTTAGTTAGAATATTTTAATTGATTATATATTCTACAAAGTGCTAGTTATTTTATATGCAATGCCATTAGAAAACAATTTGATATGTATGATTACAAGATACAAAATTAAACAGTTAAGTTCTGTCTTACTTTGATAATTCTGCCAGAATTTTAAGAACAATGGGTGCTTCATCAGTTTAAAATATTCATTAGCAAAACAAAAAACCAAAAAACAAAAAACAGTGTAAGTTGCTGGTCTTGTCTCTCCCCCCACAATGTAATGAGTAATATAGTCATTTCTAAAATTTTTGAAAATTTTACTTATGCATTTATCTTTCAAAGTTATAAAAATCAAATGAAAAATAGATGTACTTATTTTAGAGTAATTGGGCACTATTTATTTCAGGCAAGTTTGTGGATATATACTTCTTCAATACCAAGAGAGATTTAGAATTATTTTTTCTTATTTATCTCTTTTTCTTTTTTCTACATTTTATTAAGTAAACATTGAAAGTGTGGACTCTGCAGTTAAAGGCAAATTTCTTAATCTCTCTGCCTCAAGTTTTCTTATCCATGAAAGGATAGATTATTGCAAGGAATCAAGGTACATCATCTATGTGTCAGACACATATGAGTACTCAGTAAACGGTAGCTATAATTATAATAACAACAATTATTATTTTAGGATATTTCCTTATACTAACAAAACCAAAGAAATTTAATACTTACTGAGTTGCATTTGATGTTTTATGTCCATTATTCACTTTTGCGCATTAAAGATTAAGTAACTGAGGCAAGCACTAGACTTTGGAAGACATTCCTAAATTTACAGTAACAGGAAATTTACTTTTTATTCTTTAGTGTAGCAGTTTTCAAACTGTGGTCCACAGACAGCTGGAAGTCCCTGAGTCTCATTTATTCCATAAGTAGAAACTATTTTCATATAATTCTGAGTTGTTTGCCTTTTTCCCTATGTTAACATTTACAATTATGTTGCAAAAGCAATGGTAGGTAAAGCACCTAAAACTAACAACGGTCAACTCAGTGACTGAGTGTGTGCCACTAATTTTGAAAAGAATAATAAAACCTTGAGAAGACACATGTTTTCATATTTTAAGCGATGAAGTGGAATGTATGTATAAGGGGTTTCTGCTGCATTTCAAATTATAGCAGTTGTCTTGAAGAAAGCACTTGGGTGATTGAGATGCGAGCTGAATTACATTGCTCATGGAACATCATTCTTACTTGAAGGAATAAGTAATGGACAAAATCAAAGTTATACAAAGTAAAGTTTTTGGCAGACGTGCTTGGAAATAAAACACTGTTGTGACAGTTCTGGTTGAAATTTTGCAAACCAGCAAAAATTAACACTTCTGACATCTTGATTCCACCACATTAGTTTGAGAGCTTTCCAGTTCTCATATTATTTTTTGGATGATATCAGTGGTGATATTAACAAATGTGATTCTTTTTCTAATATTATTTAGTTTAAGTGTAGGATATGTGCACAACTCAGTAAACCAATATTTTCTGTCTGACAAAGATATATTCAAAATGCAAGATATATTGATGGCTTTTAAATTAACAGAGCACATAAAGTTCACTGACGAGGTTTGAGATTCTATTTTGCAATCAATCATTTTGAAAACACCACTTGTCAAGTTTTGGTGTAGTATAAAAGATGAATATCACAATTTCCCAAAAAGGCTATTAACGTACTCATACTCTTTAAAATTATATTGGCAAGGCAAGATTTTCTTTCTTTATGCAATGAAATATCATATTTGATACAAATTACAATGCAAAATCAGAATGAGAATTTAGCTGTTTTCGATTACGGCAGACATTAAAGAGACATATAAAGAAGGTAAGACAATGCCTTTCATCTCATTTTAAAACGTATTAATTTTATAAGGACATGTTATTTATATTAACATGTAATAGGTTTGTTTTATGTTTATAAATGAATTAATAAATATTTTTAAATTCCTCAATTTTAATTTCTAATATGATAAATATTGATAGATTTAACCACATAAACAGAATCTCCTTGGTGTTCTAAGTACTTTTGTAATGACGATAATTTTATTTTATCTTAGATTTAATAAAATTTGATTATAATGAAAACTCCAAGCTAATTTCTAGAATAAACAATTTTCTGAAAAAACTGTATAACACAAATAATAACTTTATGTTTGACTTTTGCAGCAGTCATAGAGCCTTTTATTTTGAAAATACTTTTAATTTTATTAAATGATCTTTTTTTTTTCTCAAATGAAACTGAAAAAGCTTTATTTGCCTTTCGATTATGTTGTGTTTTGAAATAATTTTTTCTCAGTAATTCTTATATCCAGGGTGGCAGATGGCTCATAGGTTAGGTGCCTGAAATGGACAGGACCAAATTAAAACATTTGGCTGGAAATTATTTCAGGAAGCCAAGCTTGGTGGTGGGCAGCTGGACACCAAATTTATCAAAAACTCAACAACAAAGGAAGCCAAGATTAATTTCTAAAGACACAAATGTTCAATTTTTGAAGAGATTCTTATAATCCAGATCACTACTTAATATTCACCCTTAATTATCACTTCTGAGCATTTAATTGTTATAAACCTTTCTGTCTAAGCAAGTGGAAAAAATATGAAAGTGACAATCAAAATAGTGTCCATATGGAAATTATGTAAAAGTTAATAAATACGGAAGTAGAAAAGATCAGATAAGAATTTTCAAATCCTTCCATCCATACAACAAAACTTAATGAATATAAGATGGAGAACCAGAACTGGTTATGAGCTAGATAAAAAGAGATATAAAATATCCCTACTTTCTGAAACTTACATTTTCATGTGAGTAAAACATATAAAGTTGTCATAAAAAGTACAAAAGGAAGAGTCTTTAAAAGAGAGACTATGCTACGTGTCAGGTGTATTGCAGGGAGTAAGTACCGATATGGAACAACAGAGAAGACTGTGTAAGACAAGACAACTGAGGTAGGCAATCAGGGAGGCAATGAAATAGTGGGAAGAAGGAAGGGCGGGACAGCATTTGAGGTACAAGGCATGAAAACAAGAATATTTCTGATGGAGAGGAATAAATCTAGTATCTTTCTGATCACACTGTTGAAGAAGTCAATGGCATATAAAAATTCCACAGCTATAAATTTCAGGTAAATATTTATATTATAATCTGATAATTTAATGGGGGAGCAGAAAACAGGGTGAGCATATTGTGAAAACAAGGTATAATTTAAAAGAATGCATAGAGACAAATTCGGTATTTATGGAGCCAGACGTATTTCTGTCCTGTTGAGTTTTTTTTAAGACGTTTGCAAAACTTACTCTGTCTTTCCATATGCTTGGACAATTTTGCTATTTTGTTCTTTCCAACAACAACAACAGAAAATACACATGGATCTGACATGGTGATAAATTATGTAGTTTATACAAATCCTTAATAAAAAGTTTCATATTAGGTATTATGAAGACTCATGGATGTAATTCACAAAAGAAATATTACTTATAATCAGATCTTCAGTTAGTACCAACTATTAAGCACCTTTCTACAAGAAAGCACCCAGCTATACCTTATTACAAGGAGAAAGGGAATATTGAAAATGAAATATTCAGATACCAATCAATGTGATCAGTCCAGAAGTTTACAAATTGCTCATATAATGGCATATTTATTTAGTGAAAATCTAAAAACATGTTTTTGTATTTTATCATGAATGTTTATTTTCAAAGAGACAATTATTTTCTAATAAAACATAATTACAAAGTAACGGGGAGCTACTTTCAAGTTATACAAACTTCCACAAATCTATCACATAACTGTCCCACTGTCCCTGGCATCACAGGGAGGGAATCCAAATGTCATGACCACCTGAATTCTCAAATGCGCATAAGCCCAAAGCGCAGGATGGGAGATGACACTCTCTATTCAGTGAAGCCTTGTATTCTCCACGCATTAGATCCTCCTTCATCATGTTCACAGAGCACCCTGGCTTACCTCTAACACAGCAATCATTATATATATATATATGTATATATATATATATATGTATATATATACATATATATATATATATGTATATATATACATATATATGAATTGAAGTTACCCAAGTACATGCTTTCTTATACCACGATGCACTTCAGAGTGCATTCAGATTCTGAAGCAGAATTACAACCTCCTTAAAATATTAGAGATAAAAAAACTGAGGTCCAAAAATTGTGTCTTGCACAAAATTCTGTGACTGGGTTGCTGAAAAATTTAAATTTTATACAGGAAAGAGACTTTTGAAAATCCTACCAGAAATGGACTCTTCCATAATGAATTATCAAACTATGAAATTTATGATGAGTGACAGGTAGTTCTCTTCTATATGATGCATTCCTGAAACATGCTGTGTACGTGGCCATAAGAATGACTATAATTCCATTAAACAAATAAAGGTACTTCTTACTTTATAATATCATCTCTCCTTAAAAATGCAAAAATTTGAAAACAAAATTACTTGCGTACAAATTATAACACTAAGTAGCAAGTGGTGCATATATGCTAAACACTGACCCCCCAAAAAATAGCATTACAGTAATTCTGATTATCTCCTACCACCCTTCAAAAAAACGTGATCAGCTTACCACTTAAGACTTTAATACAGTTTATTAAATGAAATATCTTTTCTCCCCTTCCTGATGTATCCAGTATACAAGTTTAAAGTATCAGAGCGACACAAATTAGCAACACAAATCAGCAACATCCCCATCTCTCTGCAGCTTGACAGCTTTGTTATGGTTTCAACTCCCCAAGGAGAGTCTCAGCACCAAGATATTGATTTGCACCACTGCACTTTTCTGACTAATTATTACCAATGCAGACCCTCCAGTTAATCAGTTCATTCTCACAGCAAGAGCGGCCTTCAGTTTAAATTCATTATGCTGATAAATGACAACATTACAGCTGCATAACAATTGGTTTAATTAAAAATATTTTTGACAAAGATTAGAAGACTATCACATGCTTTTAAGTATAGCAGATTGACTACCGAAGTTACTGTCCCCCAAGAACTCAGGCTTTCATTGATGTGTGCATTCAACATTTTCTAAGTTTTGAAAAGGGGCTTCCTTTTTAATAACATTTATCCTGAGAACTATGTCAATATGAATGACCTTAAGGAAAACTGGTAAGGAAAACTGTCAAATTCATTGACCTTTTCTTCTAATGTGTGGCCAGGTTATTTGAGATCTACTGACAGGAGGTGGGAAAGCGGAGGATGCTATTTAAAATGGGGTGAGGAAAATTGTCTCTGAAGAAATGCCTTGAGTATCTGCAAGAAGAGCTCCATGCAGGGGATGCAGAAATGCAAAAACACTGAATTTTGTGCTCTTTACATGTAAAATTTTATGTGATTCTCACAACTTCCCCATGAGGTAGGTCATACTATTCTTATTCTTATTCACTGTATGAATAAATACAAGCTTACACAATTAAGTAACTTTGCAACTTGCCCATGGGTATATAGGTAGTGTATTATAATCTGAGTTAAAACATGTTTCTTTTACATAGCTCATGCTATTAACTGCTAAATGATGCTACCTCTAATACTGGAAAGAGAGAGAAAAAGAGAGATAGAGAGATACAAAGAGACAAAGGAGCACGTTCGACATACACATGATAATTTATTTTCATCTAGTGTGGTCTAAGGATGGTTTGTTTTCAGGTGTAAGATAATATATCAAAGATTAGCTAAGTAAACAGTATTATGCAAAGACATGAATGGTTCTTATCATTATATTAATTTAACCATGATTTATGTTATAGGCTACAATTTTTGTCGTGGTTTTTAAAACTATACATTCCAATTTATTTGGGATCTTCCCAACAGTCTTGAATCAGGTAGTGAATGAAGACACCTGAACATCAAAGGAAGACTTGATTACAAAGCTGAATCTTATTGCCCTAGTTTCTCCGTTAGACAGCAGAAATCTAACAAATGAGCACTGAATAACTGAATGCCATGCTTTTAAACAAATGTCAGTGATATGAACTGAGACCTTCAGACTGGAATCTGTATTATATAGTCAAGAAAACGACTGCTTATAATTCAAATGATAACTGCATTATTTTTTCTTTTCAAGAATTTTCTATTCTGGGCCACCTGGGTGGTTCAGTCAGTTAAGCATCTGCCTTCGGCTCAGGTCAAATCCCAGGGTCCTGGGTTCAAGCCCCATGTTGGGCTCCCTGCTCAGAAGGGATCCTGCTTCTCCCCCTCCACCCTGCTCCTGTTCTCTCTCACTATCTCTGTCTCTCTCTCTCTCCAATAAATAAATGAAATTTTAAAAAATAGAATTTTCTATTCTGTTATTGCTTATGAGCAAAATGGCAAGAATCAATAATATTCTTGGTAATAGTTCTGCGAAGAAAATTTTTAAATATTTTAATATATTCTGCTTGCTAAAAAAACAAATAGGTAATATATTTTAGAAAGTGTTCATAAAAATGATATAAAATAAAAATATCTGAGCTTTTATTCAGATAACCTTAAATTAGCTTGAAAATTTTCAAATGTTAGAATTACTGATTCAGTTTTATTCTAATTGCCAGGTGCCATGTATAAACTTCCTCATAAAATTCTCACAACAACCTTGTAGAAGTATCTATTATTATCTATTATTATTTACACATGAATGATCTGAGAACCAGAAAAGTAACTTACTAAATATCCCCTCATAAGTAAATGACAGAACTTTATCTGAACCTAGAACTTGATCTGAGTCAAGTGACTATAAAGTATTACCCATATCACACTGCTCTTCATTTCTCATCAGAGCCAGATTAAATGACATAAATTCAAGGGATATCTTTTTAAACAAAGTTAGTTTATGATTCTTACATCTAAAATGTAAAGCAAACTATTTTATTTAAATATGATTTTGTACTAGTATTATATTTGAAAAGTATCTCGTCAGTATTTACACTTCTTAAAAATCAAAACTGATTTTTAATATAGTTAAAGTTACCTCTTATGAAATATTCACTTTATGAAAATTCTTCACCAAAATTTTCCTAGTATTCATACCCTCTGCTGTGCAAATTATGTTTTTGAACATAAATAGTTAACAGAGGGCTAAAACATAAGGAAAATATATAATTAAGAAACTAAGACTATTCCTAAAATAGGAGGAAAATATGTAATTAAGAAACTAAGACTATTCCTAAATATTTGTCATTATAAATTTACATATTATGCATATATTCAATGTCATTAGTAGTCATCTAGTATTTTATTTTATTTATTCATTTTTTTTACTAAGAGGTTATGACTAAGGTTTAGTAGTCTATCTTGGTTAGTATTTTTTATTTCTTTTTCAAAACTGATTATTTCTCAAATAACCTCATGTAGTTATTGTATGACAGAAAAAAATCAAATCTTGGGCAGGACAATTACTCTTCACAATAACTAATACAAAATTGGATCCAGATTACTCCTAGTTTTTATTAAAAATCATTGATGTTTGATGATTTCAAAAGTAAGTTCTTGAGGATTTATAGTTAGATTAAAATGTAAATATATATTTTGAGGAACTGACTTTGCAAGGAAAAGTATATTGTAGAATAAAAGACCAAAGAAGGTAAGGTTGAAAATAAAAAAAACTAATTTATGTATTAAATATATTGTAATCTAAATAGCCATCAGTATTGTTTGAATGAAAGAATAACAAATCTTCAGAGTATCTAGTGGCTCAGTCAGGATCTAAGCTTTTGTGGAAATGGGTATTTATGTTATATATATCACTAAAATATAATTACAAACTATGTGAAATTTTTATAAGGAATTTTATTGTTAGAAAGTTGTAGATATACTACAAAATGTTATTTTATTATTATAGATCTTCTAAAAAATAAAAATATCAAAATAAATGTCTATAGAAATAAAAGATAATCAGAAACCCAAGTATCAAAAAGTTGCATTTTACAAATGACACACATACCCTCTATGTCTTCAAAGCCAATACTTCATGGTGGGCATTCACCTGCTTCTGAATCATCAGTGTCACAGGGCATAGACTTTATTGAATATCTAGAGAATAATTATCTTCTCAAATGGCAAATGTTATAACCTTCAGTTTCTAATTATCTAGGGAGATTTTACATTGGACTCCATACATAAATTCATACATTCAGAATTCTTAAGTTGCATTAGATTGATTTGACCTTTAATCATAACAACTACATCACTTACATACATCATTTACACTATTAAAAATAAATATTTACCAGTATGTACACAATATATTCTTCATGTAATTTATTTTTTGATAAAATGATGATATTCTCATTCATAATGTCTTCTGAAGTTCAGAAAATAAAGTGATTTGGAAACTAATTATCTTTTTCATGTATATCTACTTTTATATTTCTGAGCTCTATAGAAAGAAAACAAATTAAAGCATCTTTTCTGTCACTCTTCTATTCTGTAACTTTAAAAACGGTACTAAGAGCTATGAGGGCTCAATTATTATTATGTTTTAGTAGGCAAAATGGCTATTCATTCTCATTTTTACAGAAAGGCTATCTTTCAAAGGAAACTGGAACCTATGTGCATGCAAACATTTAATCACAAAATACTTCGGCTAAATAATGTATTTAAGAATATTCATGACCTAAATGAGAAGACACCATTGGAAAGAGTCTGGCCTTTAGAATCTGAGCTGGGATGTACACTGTTGCACTTAATGGTTCTGAAACCTTGGGAAAGGGCATTAATTTTCTTGGACCTTAGTTTCTTCATCTCTAAAATGAGAATGATAATACCTACCTCATGGGGCAGTAAGGAGAATGAGAAGCCATGTTATAAAACACAGTGCCTCATAATGAGTACCAAGTAAGTGATAGTGAAAGTTGTTTAAAATTCTATCATCCTGACTGCTATTCCCAGAGTCCTTAGTTAAGGGTGTGACCTGGGATAACCCCCTACAGTCAGATGGGTTGAGGTAAAAGATGCAATCTTAGGGTAAGACCATGAAGGGAAAGGTTGGAAGAGAGTGCTTTGCATGAGACAAGAAACATTTTGATCCCAAGAGGTAAGGACTGAGAAAACCAGGATGATATTACAAAATTGGAGGGGAAATCTATTGGGGAATCTGTAGGGCAATTTGTAGGGGAATCACTGTACTGCAACAGGAGCTGGTCATTGTGTTGGAATGAAGGAGCTAAAACAACTTCTGAGAATGTGAATGCTGATGTTACATTCAAAGTGTTTGGCTTTGCTAAGCTAAATTTAGACCCTCGTTTACCATAACAAACGCTTTGTTATGAGTAGGGATTTTTCCCTTGTGGAATCAAGTGAGAAACACTGGTTGATGTGGTAAGGGAGTAACTAACTGCATATCTGTAAATATGCAGAAGTGACCATTAAAACAAGAGGAAGGAAGGAAGGAAGGAAGGAAGGAAGGAAGGAAGGAAGGAAGGAAGGAAGGGAGGGAGGAAGGAAGGAAGGAAGAAAGGAGAAAAAGAAAGAAGGAAGGAAAGAAAGAAAGAAAGAAAGAAAGAAAGAAAGAAAGAAAGGAGAAAAAGAAAGAAAGAAAGAAAGAAAGAAAGAAAGAAAGAAAGAAAGAAAGAAGAAAAAGAAAGAAGGAAAGAAAGAAAGAAAGAAAGAAAGAAAGAAAGAAAGAAAGAAAAAGAAAGAAAGAAAGAAAGGAGAAAAAGAAAGAAGGAAGGAAAGAAAGAAAGAAAGAAAGAAAGAAAGAAAGAAAGAAAGAAAGAAAGAGCATTGTTGTGAATTCACAGAGTACTGGAGAAATACTTTGAATTTCATAGGATGTGGACCTATAATTTTAGCTTGTGTTATCCAGAGCACAAGCGAATAAAATTCTAGACAATGGAGCCAAACCACCTGAATTAGAAGAATATTGGCTTCTCTATTGTGTGTTCTTGGGCAAGTTACTTAACCTCTCTGTGTCTCCCTTTTCTCACTGTAACAGCAGCAATGACAGCGGTACCTGACTTGATGAGGTCGTAGGCACTAAATGTAACACCCTTAGAAGGACGCCTGGCACATACAAAGAACTTTAAATAAAGGCTGCTATTAGTTTTAGGAAAGTCCCAGCTGACCTTCCATCAGTAGCTATTACTACGATGTAAAATATACTAAGTGGCCCGGAGATGTCTTAGGCATCGGAAAGGAAGTCTTGAGATACCTAGACTAAGGAATGGTCAGCGATTTTTGAAGGTAAAGCTTTCATGTCTTAATTCAGCTATATTCCTTTCAGAAAAATGAAACACAGTCTAATCCTGTGGAGTTTTATAAAGTTTTGTTCCTCACAATTTAGCTTCTTAAGGTAAAGGTCATAAAGAGGGTGATGGAAAACAGAGTAAGGGAATTATCACAAAAATTCACTGTGCTGAGTATACTACTGTCACCGTATTGTTAATAGGTCTCCACTACCAAAATTAAAAAAAGAAAAAAAAAATCTAAAGAAGGGTCTGTGTAGTAGTGTTCAGCTTTAATCTACCCTCCTCTACGCCTCTTCCTCTTCTCAAGAATAATGCAGGTGTTCATTAAATTTAATTCCCAATTTAATAAACAAATGTTCGGGTTTACATTTCCATATGTGTAGGTCATGAAATCATTTATATTTTTGAAAACCATTACAAACATTGAAAACCATTACATTCCAAAAATTATTTTCCCAACTCCACTTGTAGAATATTATATAGAGTATTGACATAAGTAGTATCATCCCACGTTACTGTAATGGTTAAGGAAGTTGATATTGGAATCTATAGTGTTATCCATAGTATTAGCTCTTTTTGATACTTTTAGAAGTCCAGTCAGATAATTATACACATTCTATATATAAAACAATATTTTAATTATAAATGATATTTTAGTTATCAAGAGTCAACTCTATTATTTAGTTTTTAAAACAGGCCAGAATTATGTAATAAATTTCCCATTTTTTCAACACAAATGATCTATATTTTGACACAGATAACATTTATCAATTCAGAGTTTCTAACCTTTTTGCAAAAGCAGTGCTCAAGTCTGCGAAAAGGAATTTAGAATCTGGAAAATATACTTAAACTATTTGTTAAATACTTTGGCGTTATATTTATGTTCATTTTTAAAAAGAGCTAATGATCACAGTTTCTAATGCATTCTAAAATGCCTATAAATTAAAATTTGTTTAGAGAATTAGATTCACCCTCTGATTTCAAAGATGTTTTCCTAAATAAGAAAATCTGTTCCAACATGTAATGAAAATTACATTTCTAAATTCCACATTCTTTTAAGACGTTCTGCTTTTATGAAAAAGCAGATTTTGTACAATGAACAGTACACTGTGTAATTTTTCCACTCAATCCCTTTAAGAAGTTAGTAAAATGAACAATCAATCCACATGATCTTTACACAGTTGCTCCGTACATTAGAATATATCATACAGATAATCACTAGTTCAGTGGGAGTTCTCTGATTGCAGAGGATTTAACTGTTTAAGCAACCACATTGGGTAGAATACTTAGCAGACTTCTCTGCTGGAAATATCACATGAATCGCTTGCCAAACTAATTCTAACAGAGCAAGCAGTGCAAAGTTCACACCAAAAGTTAAAATGTGCTCTTTAAGAATGGAGTTACTTATCTCCCTCACAAAATTCTCTTTGGAGTAATGATAATGATAATTGACTTCAAAAATTATTTGCATCTAATGCCTAACTTTAAAAAATGTATTGCTGATTGGTACAAATGGCACCTATGAAGTTATTTTTATAGCTTTCCTGTTAGAAACTGATTTGCTGATATCATATAAGTAGGTTTCATATACATCTGACAAGTCATATGTAAATCAAATTATGGTGATCTTCATTAAAAAACAAAAATCTAGACATATGCTGAATTAATATAACAAAGCAATAATGGCCTTTACCTAGTCCTTGAATCTCAGGTACTTTCTAAAATGACATTTAGCTAGTTACTTTCCATCTTTTCATCTATCTTATAACCAAAGTATACTCTGAATTGGTCCTATTCATCTCCTATAAAGCTGAATATTTCTCAAATCCGTCAAAATTAATTTAAATTGTAAACTTATAGTATCCAAGATTATTTTTCTAGCATCCAAGAGTCTATCAACTGTGTATAACTTCCTACTATCCAAAACTTAAAATGCGTGTTCCTGTTTCAGCCTCCCCAATAGTGAATTATATGAAATAATACTGATCCTGTAACTACACCCTTCCATCTAAGATTCACTATAGCCTTTAAGGTCAACACTTACTCATAAATATACATTACTAAGCTACTCTAATAACATGGGCACTTTACTGATAATATTACTATTTCTAAAACTTTTCATTGTCATCTCTAGAGGTCATGGAAGAATTCTAAAAGCGTCCAGAAGGGTCCACATCATGATTCATTCTCTGCCCAGAATAACACTGCAAGTTCAAAATAAACAAATGCATGAAACCTGTTGGCTAGAGAAGCAACCAAGGGCAGCAGAGACATTTAAAAAAAAAAAAAGTGATAGATTTGTCACTGTATTTATACCCATTTCATATCCACTCCTTCGGACTAACTCTGGAAGACTGCCCTGTTAAAATCTTTCATAGCTTCTTTTCACATAAGCCTTTCCATCTTTCTTTTCTTTCTTTTTGTGAAATGGTTTTTCTTTCCTTTACTACCTGCTTAAATACTGCTTCCTCCATAAATTGTTTTAACTAAAAGCACAACTTCTAAATCATGATTGCTTGGATATGATTCCTTGCTCTACCATTCAAGACTCCAATCTGGGACAAGTACATGACCTCGTTTTGTATTACATTCCTCACATGTAACATGGGGATAATAATAGTACCTATCTCAGGATTGTTTTAAAGATTAAATTAATATATAAAAAGAACTTATAACCACAGTAAGTAGTATGTGGGTGTTTGCTACTACCATTATTATCATTGACTTTATATGAGATCTTGTCCACCATGACAGAATTTACTACTTAAGTATATTTCTTCCCAAATGACTTTGTACATATATTCCAAATATATAACATTGTAATAATTTTACTTGTTAATTTGTGTGGTTCTCTACCTACATTGTGAATGGGTAAAGAGCAGGAACCATGTTACATTAATCACATGATCTTCTGATCTTCTGTTCCTTAATTACTTTTATTTTTAGGAAGAACGGCAAATAGAAGGAATGAAGGAATAAATAGGGTAGAGTTTGGTAAAGAAGTAAGATTTTGGTCTTGCCTTATAACATAAATTTGGAAAGATTCTCCAATAATTCACCAATACACAGCCTCACTCATACAGGTGCAGAAGGATTCTACTAAACACTGGTCCACGGGTTGCCTGCATCTGGATCACATAAAGGATGGGCATTTTTAAAACTACAAACAGGACACACTCACACCTACTGAATTAGGATCTCTTAGAGTGGCCTTAGAGTCTATATTTTAACAAGCTTTCAAGGTAATTCTAATGCAGAGTGAAACACATAAACCATGTTTGTGCTGCCTTTTAATCCATTCAGGTATGGATATTCCTCTTGCTCCACAGAGAAAGTAAGACAAAAAAATCTCCTTAGGTAGCTGAATGACCATTACCATGGCTATAACTGCATTACAGCCTAGCCTTGAAAAACAATGTCTATAAAACCGTGTGCTGTGATAGATTTTTAAGTAATACTTTTTTCCCTTAAAATAACAGAAAATAGTTTCAATTGCAATTGCATCATAGGGCCCTATTTTTATTTATTTTTTTTATTTTTTACTTTTATCAAGGGTTTTTTGTTTATCTGGAAGGATAAAGAAAATACACTCCATTCTCTAGAGGTGGGCAGAGAAGAAGCAAGGAGAAAAGAGATGACTAAAACAATATAGGTCATTAAGCACCTTAATATTCCCATGAATTTCATACTGTTACCACACTAGTATGAAGGTATCTATCCTCCTCAGAGCCTCTTTTTCACCCTTCCAAAGAAAACAACAGAAGGACATGAGACATCTAAGAGGCAGGAAGATGAAAGTGACTTAAAAGGTGTACAGAGTAGTCTTGAAAAACAGCCAGCTGGCTCTGCAGCTAGGTTTTCACTTCTCAATCCAGACAGTTACAGGTAAAGATATCTATCATGTGTTTGTTTTCACCAAATTTTATTTTATTTTTTTTTAAGATTTTATTTATTTATTTGACAGAAAGACAGAGCACAAGCAGGGGGAGCAGCAGACAGAGGGAGAGGGAGAAGCAGTCTCCTGGCTGAGCAGAGAGTCTGATGCAGTGGGATCATGACCCAAGCCTAAGGCAGACACAACGAACTGAGCCACCCAGGCACCCCTTCACCAAATTTTAACAAGCATTTATAATCTGACTATATACAGAAGAATGCAGATATATTGAAATATAAAGAAATGTAATATAGCTCTATCATCAAGGAATTGAAAACCTACATGACCTCCTGTGCATATATATGCATCAAGGTAGAGTTCCTGTTAAAGTGTAAAAGCTAAGGCAGTCTTGAGGAGGAAGGAGCAATCTGTAACAGCTGCCCTTATCAGGAAAACTGTTACACAGGAGGTTATGTGTCCTTCTGGCCTAGAAGAATGTATTGAATATAAAGGGCATGGGGAGAGGATGGAAGCAAAAAGGTATCACTGTACGTTTCAGTAGATTGTAGGCGAAAGTGCAGAAATGAGAAAGCATAAGATGTCCTGGGAGTATATCAACAGAAACTGTGGCTGGAATATTGACTGCAAAGGTTGGTGTCTGAAGGATGAATTGGAGGGTAGGAAGGAGATATGAAACAAAATCACATATGAAAAAGCATTTTGTGAAATGTGAAATGCAAAGCATATGTAAAATAGCAGTATTATTTTCAGGAAGGAGCAAAAAGTAAGTGAGATCTGAAGGCAGGAAGTATAGACAGTGTTTTGAATAGTAAGGAGAATTACTTACTGAGACTAGAACAGACTTAACAAAGAATAATGAAGGAGATGATTACAGTGAGTTCTGAGGAGTCCATTGACTAATTTCATTGATGACAGGAAGCCACATTAGGTTCTGCACATGAAGTAACATGACTCAGATTATGTGTTGATTGGCCTTCGTTGTGTTGTGTTGAGAGACAACATTTGAAACAGTTAAGAACTGAGAAAAATCTAAGCAGAACATAGTTACGAAAGTATGTTAGAATATACGAGACATACATGAATGGTTAAAGAAAGTTATAACATATACCTTTATTTTTCACAAATGAGACATGCATATGAAAAACCATGATAAAATCCCGAATTATAGATCATTTAAGGCAAGTGTGATTTTATAGTGTACTGTGGGATTCACACTTTCTCTAAATAGTGAACTTTCTGTTACACGTAAAGGTTTGTTTATAGATTAGCCATATCTAATGGGGATTCTACCACCACAGAATCTTCTGGGTGGGACAAGTGCTGCATTCTTCCAGGAATCCCCCAACTATCTTAATGTTAATACCTTGCTAGAGGGGAAAACAACCTTAGCTTGACAATGGCAAGGCCTCAGGTATCTTGTAGGTTGGTCCACTTTAGCATATGAAAGTTCTTTTGAAGCCTCCCTTTTTCTTACTTACCCCAACTCCTGAGTTTATAATCACCACTCCTCAAGATCCCTGTGCCTCAGCTCTTTATGCCCATGGGTCCTGTCCTTATGCTTTTATAAACCACCATTTTGCGCCAAAAATTGTTTTTAAACAAACAAAAAAATCCCACAGAATCTCATATTTAAAATCAATACCAATAGGGGCGCCTGGGTGGCACAGAGGTTAAGCGTCTGCCTTCGGCTCAGGGCATGATCCTGGCGTTATGGGATTGAGCCCCACATCAGGCTCCTCCACTATGAGCCTGCTTCTTCCTCTCCCACTCCCCCTGCTTGTGTTCCCTCTCTGGCTGGCTGTTTCTATCTCTGTCAAATAAATAAATAAAATCTTTACAAAAATAAAATAAAATAAAATCAATACCAATAAATATCAATCAGACTAAATTAATGTGATTTGTATATGTTCCAGAATATTACAAAATGAGAGGCATTATTTTTCAGTTTCAAATATTAAAAGTATGAAAGTGAAATGTCTGTAATTTTACGTTAGACCCTTTCTTTCCAGAGTATTTTATTAGAGAGGCTGGGTGGTATAGATAAATTTGGAAGGCTTAAAATCCTGTGTTCTCATTTTGGTTTTGATAAACAGTAGTCACGTGGCCTCAGGCAAGTTACATACAAATAATACATATATGCAATGATAACTTCCTTATGTAGAGTTGTAAGCATTACATGAGATAATTTAAAGTTCCTGTACAACACCTGTCACACAAAAGGTGCTCAATAACTGTTTTCTTTATTTCCTTCTCCCTCTCCCACCATCTTTCATTTCTTGTCTTACTACCTAGTTAGGGTTTTTTAAAGATTCATTTATTTTTGAGAGAGAGAGTGTGCGTGCACGAGTTGTGGAGGGATGAGGGAGAGAGAGAGACTCTCAAGGGAGCCATGAGTCCAAATGCAGGGTGGGATCTCAGGACCCATGAGATCATGACCTGAGCTGAAACCAAGAGTCAGACGCTCAACCCACTGAGCCCCAGGTGAGCTCCTAGTTTGTATTTATGATTTAAATGTCTGATAATCTGGGGCACCTGGGTCGCACAGTCAGTTAAGTGTCTGCCTTCGGCTAGGGTCATGATCCCAGGGTCCCAGGATCTAGTCCCACATAGGGCTCCGTGCTAGGGGGGAGCCTGCTTCTCCCTCTCCTGCTCCCCCTGCTTGTGCGCCCTCTCTCTGTCTGAAATAAATAAATAAAATCTTTTTTAAAAAGTGTCTGATAATATGTACTTGGTTAATTTCCACCAGTTGCTCTGACAAATGTCAAAACCCTACCTTTGTTAGGCAACCCATTCAGTAAGGATACTATGAGGAATCCCTTACATCTTCCTCTTTCCTCCTTCACCCATCAATAGCTATTTCTTTAGCACTGTGGCAAATATTAACAATGCTAAGATATGGTCCCTGCCCTTAAGAACCTCGGACTCCAATGCGAGAGACATGAAAACAAGTAATTAAAATATAATTGGATAAATGACCATTTAAACACATGCCAAATTTTAAAAACCTCTTAATTTTACAGTATACTCTATAAACCATGCTAAGTATCCATATCAAATTGGTTCAGTAAATATTTGCTTATTACCTGCTATGTGTCAAGCTGATAGAATTTTAAAAAATAGTCTCTACAAGGACATGAAGTTTCAGGAACCATAATGAAAGTCGAGCAGTACTTGGGAATGTCACTCCTCCTGAGGTACTGATGTCACCTTCCAGCAACGTGACTTAACGATGCCAACCCTTATATCCTACAGTCCTCGTTGCTTCGATGATGCAATCCCACTGCATTTCATTCAGAATAATCATTTATGGCTTTAGTTTCTCTCCTCAGTCTCTTCATAAAGAGAGAGCCTCATGCCGGTAGAGTTCAGCAAGGTACTTGTCTTCTCAAAACTTACACAAAACACAGAGTGAATAAGAGAGGGTTTTAAAGTACTGAAAATGGCTGATAAACCTGTGATGCAACAGAACCATTCAGTGGAGTCTAGTGACCAGATTAAGTTATAGGACAAACAAAACAAAACAAAACAAAACACTTTGCAGTAAAATACATTTCCTGAAACGTCTACATTGCATTCTCCCTCCTACAATGTTATGAGCCTCACTTCCCACATTAGAAAGACTTCCAACCTGTTGAGAGAAATCTTACTTCACATGAATTTTCAGGTCTAAGACATGGCTTTTCCAAGAATAATTACCCTATTTCTCAACTAAAAAAAAAAGGTAAATAAAAAACTGAAAGATGGCAATGTCAACCAATCACTATTTGATATAGGAACTTAATTCTGATGACAGAAGAATATATTCCCAGTCTTTGCTCCTTTTCCATGATAATGATCTTTTAACCCTAAGTATATCAAACCACAAATAAAGAGTCAATACTCTGTACTCAGGAAAATAAGGTCTAATATTCAATAATTAATCATTAAATAATTTTTCAGTCAAAATTCCTAAAATTTATCCTGCAAAAAAATTAACTATTGTATTTATTTTGTTTGTACTTTTGTTTTCTTTGAATTTAGAAAAAAAAATTTAGAGATACCTTTTAAGTATTTCAACAGTCATCTGTTGATCATTTTCCTTTCATGCTACTTAATTTGTTGTTCACATAAATTTCTATTGTTTTAAGTAGCTAAATACTATTCTAAAATTAAAATCTGTAAAGGCAATCTGAATTGAAGCTATATAATTTTCATTCAGTAAAAATGACAAAGTTCCTCAAATAAAATAACAAAAATATATGAAAAGAGGAAATATTAAAATTAGGATTAGAATTTATCTAAAATTTGCCCTACAGCCTCCCCTGATTTTGTGCCAGAAGGGATAACAAAAAGGGATATGAATTGACTGTTGTATCCAGTAAAATTTCTGTTGTTGTTGTATTCAGTAAAATTAAAAAAGAAAAAAATCTAATGAAAAAAGTTTGACTCCTGCCCTCCATAATCCACATAAATCCTTCAACTAAAAACTGAAATGGAAATTGAACCATGATAATTTTTTTTTTTAAGATTTTTTTTATTTATTTATCCGACAGAGATAGAGACAGCCAGCGAGAGAGGGAACACAGCAGGGGGAGTGGGAGAGGAAGAAGCAGGCTCATAGCAGAGGAGCCTGATGTGGGGCTCGTTCCCAGAGCACCGGGATCACGCCCTGAGCCAAAGGCAGACGCTTAACCGCTGTGCCACCCAGGCGCCCCTGAACCATGATAATTTTATGAAAGTGTTTGCTTTTTTAATATAAGAAAATTTTTATAACATGGTATCGATTTTGAAATTAGATCATATCTGATGTTATACTTTCAAAATTATCATGAATATAACTTGAGAAATGATGACTCCTCTTGCTTGTTTTAATATTAGAAAAAAACTGAGTCTAAGAGATTATGTGAATTACTTAAATTCAAATAACAAATATTCAGATAGGGCCACAACCCAGATACCTGATTTTCCCTTTCTACTGAAGTTACAAGTAGGCTAATTCAACATGAATTAATTCTATGTGAGAACTATAGATAGATAGATAGATAGATAGATAGATAGATAGATATCACATACATGTTTATTTGTCTGTTTTAAACTCTGAGAATGTGGACCAACTATTCATGTTCTACAAATGCATGAAAGAGAGACCACAAATATTTTTCTTCTTACACAACTAAGTGGCCAAGGGCAAGGGTGCCTAGACATGTTAAGATTGTGAAGCTGTGACTTGGTTAGAATCAATAGGCAATATCTGCACAATTACATAAAGTAGAGTGATGTATATGTCCCAGATACTCCAAATCCTTGAACTGTTTTTTTTCTTGAGCTGCTATTTCACCCAGACACCATCCAAATTAAAAATTACTTTTATAATAAATGAAGGAAAACAAAAATGACAGCACAGATCTAATATGACTTCAGGTTTTATATAAATTAATACTTGTATAGTGCTATTGAATCAACAAGTAAGCTACAAGTATGGGTATAAACCCTAAATCAACAAAATAAATCTATGTAATGCATATTATTATTAAACACTCCATGAAATGGGTTTTTACCACAATTTAAAGTTAAAACCATGTAATACCATGTTTCATCTTTCCAAATTTTGTAGGCCTTTATATAAAATGAAGAAAGAAGATAAAAGGGAGTTAAATACAAGTTTAGTGGATCCTCCTATTCCTCTATTTCTAGATCATTCAAAGTAAAGAAAGTTCATAATAGAGACAGTAAAGCATAGGTGTGGTGAGAATGGAAATTTTGGACTTAGATTTGCCTTCTAACTCTGTCACTGGACTATGAATGAGGACACATTACTTTGCTTCATTTTTTCTCAATTTGGCTATCTATTAATGTGTTTAATAATAATACCTACCTGAGAGAGATATTGTGAGAATTTAATAAGACAATATGATATGGGAAATCCTTAGAACAATACTTGGCATATACTAAGCATTTAACACACACTGGTTATTATGTAAAGAAAAACATTTTTACCTTTGGTAAACTCTTATAGTTAGGGCTTATTTTTATTTTTAGTATTAGTATTTTTATTTCCATCCCCAGATTAAAGGAGAATGGGAGGGGTAATGATGTGGTTTATAATTTAAAACATTAATATCAAGATGATGACAAATAAAATAATGGTAACTCATGGTGTCATCATCATACAGTACACTTGAAGCTAAATTATTATTCTTGATAGGCCATGCATTTATTGTTTAAAGTGAATTACAACTTAAATAATTATCCTCCTGACTATTATTCCTTTAAAAACGAGAAGTTTCTACATGTTTCTGGTTATAGTATAATGAGTTGAGGTGCTAAAATTTGTTCCATAATGGGAAAAATTAAAGTACAAAGCATTGAATAATAGTCAATTAGCACAAATGTAATAGATTTTAAATATAAATATATGCATATGCATGTATATATTTCACTTCATTTGCATAATTAGATATTAAGTACCATGATGGCAGAGATCAGATCTGTCCTGTTTCTAGCTTTAGTGCTAATGGTTACTTAGTAAATATTTCTCGACTGATTTTAGGTCAGTATGACAAGTAAGAGCTCTCATTCATTCATTCATTCACCAACTCTTTATTGAACATCTGTTGGGTTTACTAGTTTCTGCTACCATGAGCTAATAATCTGCTCATGATACTGTATGTAAAATATAATCATCTTAATAATAATTGCTAACACTTATTAGGTACTTATACGCCAGACTGTCTTAACAGATTATAAATATACTATTTAATTTAATCCCCACCAAAAAGCTGTGAAATACTTTATTTCCATTTGTCTAATGAAAAAAAAAATCAAAGCACACATAGGCTAATTGTATTGCCCAAGGTTGCTAAATTAGTAAATGATAAAGCTGAGATTCAAACTCTTGTCTCATTCCTGCATCTGCCCTACATGACTACAGCATTAGAGCTACGCAGGAAGGGGGCACGAACTCTGCCTGGAGGCAAATGAAATTTTTATGTAACTATTCCTATAGCATATTGTTATTAAATTCCCAGGGTATGATGTTATGCTTCTATAAAATAATATTTCTAGAAAGACAAAAGATAGCTTTATATTAATAATGTATTTGAAAACCATTATGTAATGTGATTGGTAAAAGTAATGTTAATTATACTCCTATCTTACCACTATAAGAGATAAATGTACTAAGACACAAATTAAGTATACATTAAAAATGAATAATTAAGTAAAATTTTCCCTTTTTTCATTATTTATTTACCTTAAAATAATTTTCAATAACATGCTCTATATCTATTTAAGAATAACTCTGATTTTATATTTGCAATTTTATAGAATGCTTTAGTTGTATTAATCACAATAGGTCATATAAATCAAATCAAATTGTTTGTACACCATAAAGTACACTTCTAACCTCAGTTAAAATCACTGAACATAAACTTACAAACACTAAGCTTAAAAGCGTTAAACTTTAATTCTTTAGAGGGATAAGTCTCTTAGATAAGTGTATGAATAAGCTTTAATTTAGTGGAAGAAAATAGTATCTACATCATATGGTGGTTATGAGGATGAAATAGTAAATAATCCGGAATTTCAGGAATGTATGTCTGTTTTCCCCATGGGACTTTGAAGCCGAGTCTTGTCATAGTTATGTTTCTGTGTTATTATCCAGGCATTGTTGATACTAGGTACGTTTCTTAAGAAGATTTTAAAAAGTTATTTTCCTTATAAATAATACATAAACAAAAACCACAATTTGACTATAATTAAATGATGTAGAAAAATGAGATCTGTTATATATGTAAATTCACTGGATAACATATACTATAATTATTATCTCTCATTATCTAATTATATGCATTAAGAATCTCAAATATTGCATTACTTATAGTGCTGTTTTTGCCAATTCAAATTATTTCTAAAAATAGGTATATTAATTTCTGTATGATGGAAGTCTGGAAAAATACCATTGTGCTATTAGTATATTCTTGATCAAGGTTTTTCATTTAAATTTGAATTGGAAATTAAATTCTCTTTGTTTTAGGTTAATAAGAGATTTATAGAGAAAGCTAGATTTATCCTTTCAGATTTATCTAAGTATAGCATCTTAATCTGATTTTCCAGCACACCATATTTAGTCCCTGATCCCAAGTTAATACTATGTGTCATTAATAATTTACTTTATTCAACATTTTTGTTTTGTTTTATTTTGGTAATATGTGGTAGAGAACTTTTCTTTCCATATGTATTTGAATTCCTTATTTATTCATATTCAAAATATATATTCCAGGATGCAAAAGAGGATTACTGTATTTAGGCTGCTACAAATGCCTTAGTTTTATTGGTTATTAATTTTAGATCATTCTCTTTCTGACATAACCCACCTTATTTTCACTATCCAAGAGATTGAGAAATTTTATATCTGTTAGATCTCGTAAACCTGTCTTATCTGCTTTACATAGCATGATACACGATTCAGAAGTTTTCTACCCAAAAATACGAAATCATACACATTTTCAATTTTGCTTAATACACACACACACACACACACACACACACACATACATACATATGCATGAAAGCACATCACTGTTTGTTTATGCATCTTCTATCACAATGCCCAAGTCACCAGTTGGGAATTGTAAATACAGTCAATTTGTATTATTCACAGTAGTTATACTCTATTAAGTTGCTGCAACCACTGAATCAGCAAATCCTGAACAATTGCTCTTAGGGGAAATACAACATTAGATTCCTGGGAGATGCTAGTCACAATATTTTCATCACCTAATCAATACATAACCTTGTTTTGTACGTGTTCCTGTTTAAAGATCCTTTAACATTTTAAGACGTTGACACTCACAGCCTTAACAAGAGCTAAGGCTTCATTAACTCACTGAACTCAACAGCCATCAGCACTATAACTCTTGCCTGAATGAAAACTTACCTAACACATGTATTTCTCCATAAGACACATCACAGCCTTTTGTACTTAGGAACACTAGACAGTACTTCAGCGTTATGGTTGGGGGCCATTTTAAACAGTGAAATCACAAACAAAAAGCAAAAAAAGGTGAAAAATATGGCCCTAAATTGACTGCAAAAAGGATACTGGTTTACAGTATGGGGCAGAAACAAGAAGGCTATCGCCTTGTTTGACTTCACATGGGAATGTATGCAATGGTCAACTCAAATTCTTCATTGCTCTGTGCATGTCCACAAATGACCATGAAGGGCCCCAAGTATTGATTTGGGGGTTAGAAATAAATTATAGCAAATTCACAAATATGGAATCCCCAAATAATAAGGATCAACTGTATGTTGTCAAAATTCCCATGCTGGGTCAATAAAAAGTTTTTTCATTTTTTAAATTTCTTGAGAAGTGATTAAACAGATTTTAAATAATTTATTCAGTAAATAAACCAGAATTTATTAAACAAATGTATAGGACTAAAAGGCTTATAATGCTATAGCTATTGGAATAATCTGAGTCCCATCAGGAAAGGAGATTCTTCCACATTACAAGTTCTACTTAACTTCTGAGTCAAAGGTACAGTCATGGCACCATTCATAATTCTTAAAAGACTGAAGCACATTTTGATGTAATACGGCATCAATTTATATTTTAATAATTCAGACAGATTCTGCAAACAGTCAAATAGCCATCAACTATTTAATCACAGTATTTCAAAATAATACAGAGGAATGCTATTGTTTATAAGAAAATAAAATGCATTTTCCTATTCATTTATAAGATTCAAATATTAATTTTAAATATAGGAGAAATAAATTTAGATGAGAAAAACATTTTACTTAGGCATAAAAATTTTCTGCATATGCAGTAATGAAATATGACATTCACATTTCATTTTAACGAAACTGCTAAGTAGGGGCACCTGGCTGGCTCAGTCAGTTAAGCAACCAACTCTTCATTTCGGCTCAGGTCATGATCTCAGGGTTGTGAGATAGAGCCCTGCTGTTGGCCCTGTGCTGGGCATTGAGCCTCCTTGAGATTCTCTCTCTCCCCCTCTCTCTCTGCCCCTTCCCCACCCCTGAATAAATAAATAAATAAATTGCTAAGTAAATAATAAATTAATCTAAGAGCAACTCTAAATTTTAGACTTCTAATATATATAATTAAGTTTTACAACCTAACATTCTCAACCTAAGTGTCAAAAAATTATTTACATAAAATTCAATGTTATAAAACATTAAATCCTAAATGGGGGTAAATTAATATGTTATACAAATTAAATACAAGTTTTAAAACAAGAAATCAAAATATTAATTATTTACTACCTTACTAATATTCTTACCAGTATGTGTCATAAAGTGCTTATTCCCTTGAAATATTTAAATTCAATTTTTACAATGAGATGAGTTATAATTATTTTATCATAGAAAGTGCTTTATCCCATTCAGTAAAATCAAATTGACTTTATCTGCCCATTTGCCTGTTTGCAATAACCTAAACTAATACTTCTAGTGTTATGCTCTTTCTTTCCATCAATTGCTTTCCTAAAATATAATCCCAACTAGATCATTCTGATGCTTGAAACAATTCACCACCAACAAAATAAAACTCAAGCTATCACCAGTCTTAAAAATCTCTTTATGATCGTGTCCTTTTCTAGTTCTCAAGCCTCACCTCTTGTCATGCTTCCTCCACATGTTATGGCCTAACAAGAACATGGTAATTTTAATTCACCCCAAACCATGCTATTGTTTTATATCTCTATGCTTTGCATCCCTATCTTAGAGTTCCTTTTCCTTTAGCCCACCTAAAGAACTCTTAACAATCAGCTCAAGCACTGCCTTCTCTATGAAACTTTTCCTGACTGCCTTGAGAAATACGTGGATCATTTTTCACTTTGGAACTTTTCATATCCATTTGTTGTTACCTTTATCACACAGGAGTAGGTTTCCAAAAGACTTAAAATGTCATTATTTATTAATATTCTTTATTTTGTATTATTTATTTTATAATCCAAATACTAGCACCGTACTCATCAACAGATGATCAATGAACGTGTGCCGAGTGACAAAATGAAAGTAAAAGGACTCTTTCCACATTCACTGCCCATTTGGCTTAATACACAATGCAACAGTAGTGCAAGTGTCCACGCAATAAAGGTACATTAAGAATAATAGAAAATAGGGAAATATTTTCATTATACGTATTGACAAAACTCAGATTAAAAGTATTAAGCATTTGATGAGAAGTTCATCAAATATCATCACTAAAGTGAACTATCTCAATTTTTATTTTTTGTCTTAGATTTACAAACTCTCTACTTTCAAAAGACTTGCTGCATTGTGTAAGAGCAGAAATGAAATGCAATAAAATATAGGGCAGATAACAGCTAACAAAGAATGTTTTTTTCAGCTGGGCACTCTACTAAGTACTTTATTTATATTGATTCATTTAATCATCATGGCATGAAATGATATAGGTGTTACTTTCTTCATCCTCACTACAAAGAAGAAGAAGAAGAAGAAGAAGAAGAAGAAGAAGAAGCAGAGTTAAAAAAAAAAACAACAAACACTTGCCCCAGATTACTCATCCAGTGGGTGCAGGAGCCAGACAAAAATTGACTAGTCCCACTTCAGAGCTCTTGATCTTAGTCACTACTCAATTCACCCTCTGCCTCAGGTGAGAGAAAGATGCAGCAGATGTCAACAGACCCTTGATATGAAATAATAGCTAGACTTGAACATTAAATTACAGTCTACATTGTCTTTGACTCTTTGCAAATACAAATAATTTTTGATTACTGAGATCTGACTCTAGACCAAGTACTTTGCATATTTTTCTATAAGCCAATTCTGTAAAGTAGCATTTTAGTGCCTGGCCACGTAGTAGTATGGTAATACTCTTTGTTGACTAACTGGATAAGAGATAAGAGTACTGAGAATAGTTTAGTATTGTTTTATTTTTGAGAAAAGAAAGCAAATTTAGGTAACTTGCTCACTGTCAAACAGTAAGAGACTGAGTGGGCTAGAAATTCGGGTGTTTTCAAGACAAAACACCTTATTAGGTGTAAAAGTTACACATTAAACTGAGTTTCAGTGAGTGTTCATATTTCTGTAGGTAATTAAGCTCAGGGATGCCCCAAATACTTTGAATTCTGAGGTTCTAATTTACTACGAGAAATTCATTTTGAAGTACCTAGAAGAATGAAAAGAGAGCACATCTATTAAACCCTCTCTCAAATATCCATTCACTTCTTCAACAGATGTCTACTGCATGCTTTGTACCAGATGCCTAAGGGCCCAAAATATAGCAGGAAAGAAATCAAACAAAATTCCTTCCCTCGTGGGTTTATATCTTGCATACAATAGCAAATAAATATACATAAAAATAAATATAAAAATAAAAAAATAAGTATATCAAGTGATGATAAGCACTGGACAGAAAAGCCTAAGATGACCCTTGATTAAAAACCAAAAGAAAGTAAGGAAGCAAACCATGTGGATGACTAGGGAAACAATGTTTCAAAAATCAAGTAACATGTGCAAAGGTCCTAAGGCAGGGACATGATTGTATGCAAAAATAAGACAAAGCAGTAGGAGCTGAAATCAAAGAAAGTGTGGGCAATCAGATTATACAGGGCCTTGTCAGCAATTTGATGGTCTTTGGATTTTACTTCTGATGACATGGGAAATAATTAGAAGATTTTGGCAGAGGACTGACATTTTCTGACTTAAGCATTTAAGAAGAATTGTTCAACATTTTGCTGCTGTGTTGAAAAAAGACTTGTTAGAGGGCTGGGGGAGGGGAGCAGTAGCAAGAAAAATAGGAAGCCGATATTAGAGGTCTTAAGCAAATGTATACACCTGCTGAAAGCATTATCATGTACAGTCTATACAAAAATCACTTTTCTCTTGCTCTTCTATTTAACAAGTGTAAGTCTTTTACAGGCATATCTTCAGAATCATTTGCCCTATAATGAACTGTAAAATTTTTCATCCCGTGTATTCACTGTTTAATAAAATCTTTGGCTAAACACTGAAAAAAAGACAGTCAGGAGGACATGGTGCAAAAAATTATAAACTTTGCAGCCAAACATACAGGAATCCAATCTCCTCTACTTCCTAGTAGAAGCAGTAGTGCAGCCACTATGGAAAATAGTATGGAGGTTCCTCAAATAATTAAAAATAAACATACCATACAATCCAGTAATTATACTAGTGGGTTTTTACCCAAAGAAAATGAAAACTAAAAAAAAAAAAAAAAAAAAAGAGGAGAAAAGAAAGAACACTAATTTGAAAAAATATGCACCCCTATGTTTATTGCAGCATTATTTACAATAGCCAAAATATGGAAGCAGCCTAAGTATTCATCAATAGATAAATGGACAAAGATGTGGTATATTTACAATGCAATATTACTCAGCCATAAAAAAGAATAAAACTTACCATTCGTGACAACATGGATGGACCTAAAGGGTATTATGCTGAGTGAAATAAGTCAGACAGAGAAAGACAAGTATCTTACCATTGCACTTACATGTGAAATCTTAAAAACAAAAGAAATGAATAAACAAACAGAAACAGACGCATAAACACAGTGAACAAACTGGTGGCTGCCCGAGGGAAGAGGGGTAGGAAGATGAATGAAATAAGTGAAGGAGATTAAGAGAAACAAACTTCCCATTATAAAATAAGTAAGACATGAGAATGATAAGTATACTGTAGGGAATACAGTCAATAATACTGTAATAATGTTGTATGGTGGCAGATGGTAACTACACTTATTGAGGTGCAAACTGCATAATGTATAGAATTGTTGATTCACTATGTTGTACACCTGAAACTAATATAACATTGTATGATAACTATACTTCAGTTAAAAAAAAAAAGTTACCTTTGTTTGTCCCTTTTCATGCTATTTGGGAAATCTCTATTAATATTAAAGATGAGGGGTGCCTGGGTGGCTCAGCTGGTTAAGCCTCTGCCTTTGGCTTAGGTCATGATCCCAGGGTCCTGGGATGGAGCTCAGCATCAGGGTCCCCACTCAGCAGGGAGTCTGCTTCTCCCTCTCCCTGTGCCCCCTAACTCATGCACGCTCTCTCGATCTCAAATAAATAATCTTTAAAAATATATTAGAGATGATAAAAACTTGCATTCTTGAAGCTATATTTATTAATTTTATATGTCAACTTGGCTAGGCTATGGTGCCCAGAGGTTTGATCAAACACCAGTCTGGATTTTCCCCTGAAGGCACTTTTCAGGTGTGATTAACATTTAAATAAGTACACTTTGAGAAAAGCAGATTATCCTCCATAATTTGGGTGGACGTCATCCAATCTGTTGAAGGCATCAGGAGAAAAGACTGAGGTTTCTCAAAGAATAAAGAATTCTCCTCAAGACTGTAACATACAAAACCTACCTAAGTCTCCAGTCTGCCAGCATGCGCTACAAATTTCTGACTTGCCAGCCCTCACAGCCCCTTAATACTATTTCTTAGAATAAATCAATCTGTCTCTCTCAAAAGATACATACATGCACACACACACAGGATATACACACATATAGGCTATATACATAGATTCTATTTCTCTGAAGAACCCTGACTAATACACTACCTTTGAACGTAACTAATTACTTTTCTAATTAGTAAGAAGAAATTATTTTTAGTCTTTACATATACATGCATATTATGACATTCAGGCAAAAGGGAAATGATAATTTGTTAAAAAAAATGACTGGAAATGTAGCTGCTATTTTGTTTAATGAAATACAAACCCCTACCTTCAAATAATAATCAAATCTAAAAGAAATATGGAAAACAAGTAAATGAAGACTATCTACTTTCTTGTCTTCCATTGTGTCTAAAGATACAACATACATAGCATAAAATATTCTCTAGTAATCTTAGAATGTAGTACCTTCATACATTAGAGAGCTTTAATAGGAGAATGATATATTTAACTGTGAAATTCTTTTCTTTTGTCCATTTTTATCAGAACTTTTATAGTGATTACACGTACTCTTTTTGACATAGTTAATTAAAGTCTCAGCCACCAAAATATATTCAAAGCAAAATGGAAACCAAGAAGAATGTGATTCTCTCTGCCAACAGCAGTCTGCAATAGGGCCATATCTATACAGCCTAAACAGCTCACTCCCACTGGGAAATCGCAACCTCCCCATTATAGAGATAGCATTATTTTTCAAGATGATCTGCTCCATGTACTGCTACCCAGCATGCTATCCATAACTCTCCAGATAAATTGAAGGGACTGAAAGATTTATGAACTCATGAATTCTGTTCTTGTAGGGAACCCCAGCCGTATTCACCAGAGGATTTCTTATACTTATGTGAAATCCTTCGGTAAAACAGAAAATGTGTGGAAAGAATAATGGGACATTAAAATTGACTCCTACTTACTAGAAATTCTCTTGTGAATATGTATAAGAAAGAGAAGACTAAGACCATATTATATCTTGATAGGTTGTACTATATCTTTAAAAAGGCATATTATGTTTTGCTGACCATCGTAACTTTTCTTTAAAATTCTACTTTGATTTTTTTGAAGCAAAGGATTATTTTAAACAAAAGAAGTTTTATTCATTATGTAGATCTTATTCTTTCTATGAACTATATTTGTCATAAATATTAGTTTGCAATCTATTGATAGATCAAAATAAATTAATAGATAATAATCACAAAATATTTACTTCACAAAAAGATATATATTAAAAAAGACACAAAAGTAAAGGACAAAGAAAAAGGACAAACAAAAATACACACTATTTTGAGAGATTTAATTATATCCTTACAATGAAACAATTTTCTTATATTTCTTCAAAACTGTTTTCCTTTGTATTAAAAAATACAATCCAGTTGAACTTAGTAAATTATTCCTCAAAAAGATGATTGATCAGAGATGAGAGTTTCATTTAGAAAAATCTCAGCACGGTATTTTCTATTTTGTAGATAACATAGAATTTTGGCTACAAATAATTAAGTATAAAAGCACATTTTTCTCATTAACCACATTTTATTTGAATCTTCCCAGAGTATCTCTTTGTGAATTTTTACATAAAAATGTATACAACCTAACCTCTTAGGGATTTATCTAAGGAAGGCAATTAATTTATTCAAGAATTCTATTGTCATTGTGGTCTTATGTCAAGGTCCTCTCAGGGCTCAAAAACCATTTTCAATATTAATGTACCAAATCCTAGCGCCATGACTTGTTTAACAAACTCAAATCTCACTTAGCAATTCTACTGCATGTCTGTAACATATTTGTTGATATCACCTCTTCGATAACTAAGTTCTGTTACTTTATAATTCATATATGGAATGGACTCTACACTTTATGTATTAATTTATCTCTAAAAATTTTGTAGAGAGGGTACAGAATGTGTGTCTATGTGTGTGCATGAGACAGAGAGAATGGTTTTAGTATACAGTTTCTTAGGGCATTCCAAATTAATCAGGATGAATGCTCATTTGCGGGTCTACAGATAAAGCTTCCCCACAAGCCCTATAGTATATCAGTTTTCAGATCTAATAGTATGTAATGTAACCCCACACCATCTATTTCAGACCTTTGCTTATAAATGATCACATTTAGGGCAAAGTGAAAACTCTGTAAGTTTAGAATGCAATTTTTTTTTACTTTTTTCATATTTTTATTTAAATTCTAGTTAGTTAATATATAGTGTAATAGTGGTTCCAGGAGTAGAATTTAGTGATTCATCACTTACATATAATACGCAGTGCTCAACACAAGTGTCCTCCTTAATATCCATCACCCATTTAGCACATCCCCTGCTCACCCCTCCTAGAATGTAATTCAGTTGCTAAGAAAAAATGAATTGGTGATGCCTAGTCAAGAGGGCTATACATTTACAGCTTGGTCTGTTGTTACTATTGCGCTTGTCTGCAATTTTAATTAAACAATATTTTTTTACCCCAAACAATAGTTTGATAAGTATAAATACTGGGGATGTTTCATATAGTTGGAAGCACTGATTCTTATTGACCCAAAGATGTGGAGGTTTTTCAAATTATCTGCTAATGTAGCTTCAGAATTTATACTGAATTTGTTGGGTAGTGGTTTTTGTTTAAGACATTGGGTTATAATTACCCACTGCCTCATCCATCATCTCTTCCCTCTTGTCAACAAAGAATCTCTAATAGTTCCATTTTCATTCTCTCATTTGAAAATACTGGAAGAATTGAAAGTTTATGTTAGGATGCGTTGGGGACTCTCTAGGAAATCCTTCCATCTCATTAGGCTACATGCCCAGAAGTTTAGGCAGGGAAGTCATACAATGAATTTGAGATCAAGTCACAGAATCAGAATACTTCTATGGAGTGACAATAAGCCTGAAGAGGGATTAAGTAATAAATCAACACTCATCTTCACTTCAATACATTATGCTTTCTGCCATATCTTGGGACAAATCCAAGTACAGATCTTTTTCCATTCAACTACAGAAAAGAGTATGAAGACAGAAAAATAAGCTAAGAGTAAGTGCTATACAGGAAGTAATAAGTGTTCACACAGGAAGAGATAAATACCAGAACATTGTGTTATCAATAGAAATGAAAATCATGTATTTATAACAGATTTCAAAGTCATTTCTAATTGAATAGATAAAAGAAATAAGACAGGAAAAAATCCAATAACATGTATTTAACTGAAATCAATAGCAATATTATTTGGATTATCAGTATACTGGCTATAGACTCAATATCAAGCATAATAAATATGTACTGAATCCATGATACTGAGATGGAAACTTTAGTAAATTGGGACTTGACACAGATAAGTTGTTAGAAGAAACAGTAATCAGCAAAGAGACACTAGCTGAAGCTGAAAGATTAATTCAACATGAAAGCCTTGAATGCCAGACTTTTTTAAAACTCCATCATTTTACACATGAACAACTGGAACGTTAAATGGTTACAAATGATTCTCCCACGACCAAAGAAATGAATTTCCCAAGGCAGAGTTGGATGACATTCTCGAACAGAACCAAAACTAACCCATATTCTCTCCTAACCCAAATTTCATACATACTCCAAAGTCCACCTCAAATCCCACATCATCTCAATTTCTATAGCACATGTATTCTCTCTTCTCTGGATTTAGGTATCACATGTTGTCTTTATATTGCATTTAATATGTAGTACACTGATAACTCCTACATGGGTGTGTTTCTTACAGTTGCAATCAAATGTTCCCTAATGAACAACACTTTCACAACTTTCCTTCAATACCTAGTAAAATCATATGTATTTAGGAGGCACTCAAAGAATGCTTGCAGCATGGATGAAATGAATGTAAGAGGAACACTGCTGCCTTTCAAGCCCTCATGTTAAAGTTCTAAAGGCTTCTGTGTTTTCAAAAATGATACCTTGGCTCCCACTTCATGTATACATCAAGAAAAAACATTGTATTCAACATATGGTTAAGTATGTTTCAAAGCCAGTAAAATGTTGAGACATTTTATATAAAGTGCTTTGTCTTCTTTCCATTAAATTATATTTGTTCTTTTTTAAAAAACTTATATCCTTCAATTTCTTTCAAGGCAATTTTCTAGAAACTTAACCTCCATTCCTCCTACTTCTTCAGGTAGCCTCTTGGAAGATTTACATATCCAACTCTATGGATGTACTTAAATGAATATATTTCTAACTACATTTTAATATATTTTTGTGGTTTGGGTTTTTTTTCTCATTATTCACAGGTTTTCTATTTTTCTCAAATGCTCAATCTTTCATTCTGTCAGTCTGTCAACTCAGTTTTATCACAATTAGTATGCTCTGAAATGAAGTTGAAGCCTTATGAAAAATAAATCTGTGATCAAGTCCATATTTGAGTAGAAAGTAGAGGCAAGTAGAATACTTCCCTTCTGTACTAATCCAATACAAACACCATTAATAATAAAATTTTGTTTGCTATTGAAGTAATTGATTTCACTTACAAATGATTTGAATAATAGACAGCATGAATGATAGATAATTCAGATCAAATTTGTGAAAGCCAATTATTTTATTTATAGAAACATGAAGTAATAGTTAAATAGCTGGTACATGTTAGGTACCAAATAGATATTAAATGAATAAATGAATGAGACTATATCAAGAGTACGATAAAAAACATACCATCTTAAAAATCAGCAAGAAAAAACACACACACACAAAAAAAACCCAAAAAGGACACCATCTTAGCCTACTTTGAGCATTAATGTACTCTGTCTCATGTATGGTACACAATTTTCCTTATTTCAGAATGTCTACTATGATGTGTCAAAAATATATATTAATTTTAAAACATTAAACTTTCATGGAAATATAGTAAATATTTCTCATTTTTTTCTCCAAATTAAATGATAGCTGAAGATCATACAGAAGAGCAATCTAGAAGTTTGTGTGTTGAGTTTTATATGGTAATTGCACGATAACATGAACTGCAATAAGCAGAGCTAAACTATTTGGCCCACTCATTAATAAAAATAATAGAAATTGGAATCCAATCACTGGGAAACATATATCTTACAGAACAATGCACAATAACTGTTTTGTTCACACCTAAACTATCACCAAAACATTAAGTCTTTGTAGCTTGCAGTTTAGTTAACAATTGACTTGTGCATGCACTGCACATACTGAATAGATTTTCACCTTTTCATCTGAAGAGTGTTCACCAGATGATAATTAGTGTCTGCTAAGTGCTCTTCAGACTAACATGATATCATCAAGAAATATCACAAAAGTGTTGACACAATGCTCATCCAGCTGGAGATTCCAAACAAGTCTGTTTTCACTGCCATTCACTGTAAATTTTAACTCTGCACCAGCTGGCCAGATCATTTCCCTTTACCCCACTCATAACAGAAAAGAAGAAGAATGTGCTTTTTGTTTGTGTATCTACTTTATCTGGCTTAAATTGATGAGGATGTAGAAATACATATTTGAAATTGAAATTGAATTATGAATTATAATTACTCTAACTATGTAACTTCATTACTTTATACATATCAAAGATAATTTGTTTCCTAACAACTATTTCATTACGCAGTTCACAGAAGAAAATTAATGAGCTAAAATTTATGTAAAAACTAGAATATATATTCTGTGCATAAGTAAATTTTTTAGTTTTATTTACTGTTTTTAATCAAATTTTATTTACCTGATCAGAGAAATAATACAGCTTAACTCTGAAATTTAAATCTATTAAAGGATAAGTAAACAAAAATGGAATGTGCATACAAAATCCATGATTTGGAGTAGTTAACCAAATATGTTCTAGAGGAGTCAAACCTTGATTTAAACCCAAATTAAGTCTGCGGTTTAATTCCTTTACGTGTATTTTCTTTAGCCAAACAAATAATAGCTCCTAATAACATTTTACTTTACAAGGTTGAGTAAGTATTGAGTGAAAAAATAAATATATGTGTATTTTTGCTGGCGAATAGTAAGTTTTGCTGGCGAATAGTTCCTGGCGAATAGTAAGCTCTTAATAAAGGGGAGCTGTTACTATCATCACTGTTTTTATTGAAATATTGATATAAATACATATATGCAGCTATATTAATCTATGTATCCTGTATTCTATGTCCCTCCTCCATATATTTTGAGACTTATTTATATTCACATACTTTTTTTCTTTTTAAGTAGCAATTTTTCTGTCAGAAATAAATTGAAAAGGGTGCCTGGGTGGCTCAGTCATTAAGCGTCTGCCTTCAGCTCAGGGCATGATCCCAGGGTCCTGAGATCAAGCCCCGCAACGGGCTCCCTGCTCTGCTGGGAGCCTGCTTCTTCCTCTCCCACTCCCCCTACTTGTGTTCCCTCTCTTGCTGGCTGTCTCTCTTTCTCTGTCAAATAAATAAATAAAATCTTAAAAAAAAAGAAAAGAAAGAAAAAAGAAACAAACAAACAAATTGAAAGGTAAAAAGGGAAAGCCAACCTAATATTCACCTCTACAAAGTATCTACTGAAGTATCTCTTTCTTACTCACTGGTTTGGGGATGCACATCTGTTTCCTGTGCCCCATTTTATGTCCTTAGCACAGAGACGCTAACTGTAATCTGAGGCCACAGCAGTTACCCAGTCATCCTTTCTTTGGAACCAATGGTAGTGAAGACTAGATATCCTATATTTGTAAAGAAAAGAGAATGAAAATCTAAATGTCACTTATCTAGGAATCATTTCCCCAGATAAATTACTGAATTCTTTTTTTCAGCATGACCATGTTTAAAATTCTCTAGTTTAGAAAGAGTTTTTGTCACTGTTTTATGGCAAAGATGAGGTTAAAAAGTGTTAAGGATCCTGAGGTAAGGATCACAATAGACCACAAACAGATATCTCCTAATACTCCTAGCCATTCTCAAATCTCCATTCATGCAGATTTCTTTAACCTTGGGTCAATGAATCAAGGGTCATTGGGCTATGACTCGGTGGTTCTCAATCAGAGGTAATTTTGCCTACCAGGGGACATCTGACAATACATGGAGACCTTTTTTGGTTGTCATAACTCAGGGGGTTGGGTGCTACTGGTATTAAATGGATAGAGGCCAAGGATACTGCTACAAATCCTCCGTGCACATGACATCCCCCACAACAAAAAATTAACTAAGTAGCCCACAATATCAATAATGTCAAGATCGAGAAACTCTAAAACTGGCTTTCAGAGTTATATGATGGCCGTGCGTGTGTTTGAATATCTGCTCACCCCCATCCCAAGGTCCCCTGGTTTTATTAAAATTATCAAGAGCAAGTACGGCCCCAAAAGAAAGATTACTTATATACAGACATGCAATAGGCATTTATGAAATAAAATTAGCTATTACCATGAATCCCATAAGGTATTATGACTGAACTATTACATGTAATATAAGTTTGTAATGAACATGATGCAAATATATAGAATGTAGATTTTTTTTTAAGATTTTATTTATTTATTTGACAGAGAGAGACAAAGCCAGAAAGAGAGGGAACACAGTGGGAGTGGGAGAGGAAGAAGCAGTCTCCCAGCAGAGCAGGGAGCCCAATGCAGGGCTCGATCCCGGGACTCCAGGATCACGCCCTGAGCCAAAGGTAGATGCTTAACGACTGAGCCACCCAGGCGCCCCTAGAATGTAGATTCTTATTTTGCAACTCAACCTTAAAAAATTTACAAAGGATAATGAATACTGAGAAAATAGCCTGTAAGTGTGATATAATCTAATATAATAAATTCTAAAAGCACTAACATAATTTTGCGTACTAAAATTCACTTGTCATTTTTTTAGTTTCATGAAAACCATAGATTAGCAGCCAGGATATCTCATTTAGGTTGTTTTCTCAATAGCTACATGACCTTGGTTATTTTATCGCTTTTAAAATTCTCCCCTCATTGAGCCTCTCTGAGGATCACAAGAAAGAATAAGCTATGGGAGTTCCCCAAAAAGTGTTTAACAATATAAAGCATGATAATGTTTTTCTGCTGACTTGTAAACTGTTTATCTTTATATATTTTTAATTTGTTTTTGTTAATTCCTATCTGGGTGGCTCAGTCAGTTAAGTGGCTTCCTTCAGCTCAGGTCATGATCCCTGGGTCCTGGGCTTGAGTCCTGCATCAGGCTCCTCGCTCAGCGGGGAGTCTGCTTCTTCCCCTGCTTGTGCTCTCTCTCTGTCTCTTTCTCTCTGACAAACAAATAAATAAAATCTTCAATAAAAAAAAAAAAAGGTATGAGTCTAGATAGCATCTAAGGGTCCTCTCCATACTACTATCTTTGCTCCTCTTCTTCTTTAATACATTGACATATATTTATTATTTGTTCCTCAAATCCCTTTTTTCCTGTGCACACTCGATCAAATCCTGAATCCTTGTAGCAAACTCAAGACAAGAATTATGGCTCATGAAGACATCACCTTAATTATAATAGTGGATTTTAGTATTTAAAGGCTACATCTCAGGGCACCTGGATGGCTCAGTCAGTTAAGCATCTGCCTTTAGCTCAGGTCATAATCTCGGGGTTCTGGGATGAAGCCCCACATCAGGCTCCCTGCTCAGCGGGAAGTCTGCTTCTTCCTCTGCCCTTGCCCCTGCTCTCACTCTCTCCCTCTCTCAAATAAATAAAATCTTTTTAAAAAATTAAAAATAATAATAATAATAAAATAAAGGCTACATCTCAAAACTAAAGGGAGAGTTTTTATCTCATCTGTAACAAGAGGCAAAATTTTTATTATATTCCACAGCAATGCAGTGCAGTTTTCCAACATATTAAACCTGGTACATAGGAAGGGAGTTCATACATAGAATATATCCCAAAGGGTAAGGATCTTGTCTATTTAATGGATCCTTACAAGAGCATGAACATAGGCAAGCCTAATAACTGTTCATTGACCACAACGAGGTACAAATAAAACTATTCTTTTTTTTTTAATGATTTTTTATTATATTGTTAGTCGCCATACAGTACATCCCCGGTTTCCGATGTAAGGCTCGATGACTCATTAGTTGTGTATAACACCCAGTGCACCATGCAATACGTGCCCTCCTTACTACCCATCATCGGTCTATCCCATTCCCCCACCCCCCTCCCCTCTGAGGCCCTCAGTTTGTTTCTCATAGTCCATAGTCTCTCATGTTTCATTCCCCCTTCTGATTACCCCCCCTTTCTTTATCCCTTTCTTCCCCTACCGATCATCCATATATACAATGGAATATTACTCAGCTATCAGAAAGAAGGAGTTCTCAACATTTGCTACAACATGGACGGCACTGGAGGAGATAATGCTAAGTGAAATAAGTCAAGCAGAGAAAGACAACTATCATATGATTTCTCTCATCTATGGAAAATAAAACTATTCTTGTATGTAGTTTTGTCTTAGGCAAAACTGCAATGCAGGCAAAGTTCATCTTCTGTTATCACTCACCTCTTAAATTGTTCTTATTCCTCAGTTCTCAGTAGTAATTCTAATTTTTACCATATGATTTTTGTGTTTGTAGATTTTTTTCATTTAAAGTGATTTTCTGGGGGCACCTGGGTGGCTCAGTGGTTAGGCGTTTGCCTTTGGCTCGGGTCATGATCCTGGGGTTCTAGGATCAAGTCCCGCATCAGGCTCCCTGCTCAGCGGGAAGTCTGCTTCTCCCTTTCCCACTCCCCCTGCTTGTGTTCCCTCTCTCACTGCCTCTCTGTCAAATAAGTAAATAAAATCTTTGGGGAAAAAAAAGTGATTTTCTGAAACAATTACCTATACAACAAAGTTAAACTAATAATAATAATAGCAATAATACAAACCTATCAATCACTTACTAGGTACTGCAATGCACTAAGTGCTTTATGTAAATTTCCTCTTTTGATCCTCATAGCAACTCTATGAAGCACGGATTCATCCCCCTTTATATAGATAACAAAACCACAGCTTTGAAAGGTTAAGTAAACTGACTGAACACACAACAGCTTGGAAGTACAAGAATCAACATTGCTCTGACTTTGAAACCTGAGGGCTTAAAAACTATACTTTCCCCAAAGGGTGTTTATATATTATAGAGACATCCGTCATCCCTTGGTTTCATTTAAAACCAAGATTTGATTATCTACTGGTAAGTCTAATTGGTATGAAGAATATATCTGAACACAAACTTTCTTCTCACCCACCAAATCCTAAGAACTATAATTCACAAACAGCATGCAATAATTTACAATATTTACTAAGCATTCACTGTGAGCCAGGCACGGTTCTAAGTAATTCACAAGTTCCATATAATTAAATGTAAATATAAATAAATCCTCCTAAAACTCTATAAAATATGCATTATTATCCCAACTTTACTAATGAGGGAACAGGCACAGAAAGTATGCAATTTGTCCAAAGCTACAATTAGTAGCAAAGTTGTGATTCAAAACAAAGCAGTCTGATTCTGAAGATGACACTATACACTGCTATGATCCTCTGTTACCCTGTCAAATACTCCTCAAACTAACTTGTCCCAGTGAAATACACTATAGACGAAATATTCTTAAACAGTTGCTCAAACTGGAAAATACTTCAGATGAATTCTAATTGGCATTCAATACAACTCCACACTTGATTCAATATTTCATCATACAGTAAGGCAGCCAACATTCTTAAAAGCTGACATTTACATGCAGATTGGGTAAACACATTTCTTTTAATAAGTTAAAATATTATTTTTAAAAGTCTAGGAGTAAAATACAATTAAAATAATTCTCGTGGACTTAAAAATAATAAATTTTAAGCACAAGTTTCAATAAGAAATGTTTGACCACGTCAGTATACTCTTTCTGAAAGATTTCAGATATAGCTATAAGATTATGACTTTTCCTTGTTTCATAGTGAGATTTATTTTAAAAGGCTCACAAATAACCATGTTATGAAAATATCATGTGAGTATTTTTACTCAAGGAAGAAAAATCATGTTTTACAGTAATGTCAAAAGTAAACAAGGAATACTAAAAATTAATATGAGCCTAAATAGATGGCTATGGAAATACATAACTTTTTCATTACTATTTTACAAATTCATATTTGTTGACATTTAAGTTCATAACCAACTTGGAGATGAATATTGTAATTTTAGCCCCTAGCATGACATGTTAAAAATATTCTCGGTTTGATCACTTTAGAAAAATAAAATTGAATAAGCAAGCCACCTTATGTATTTGTATGTTTCCCAAATTATGCTATGTAGCACAATGATCTGAAAAGATACTTCTCAGAAAAAAAAAATCCAAGATAAAATAGTTTTGATAAAACTACATATTTGGTAAAATGAATAGTTAACATTGTCATGTTAAATAGCGAGAAGCTTTCAGTTAAAAAAAAATCTTGTTTCTAAAACTTAGTTTTTATTGTACATGAAACCTTCTTGAGCACCGACTGGGGTCAGGCACTACTTTGGCCCTGGAGATAAAGCTTGGCAGAAAGCATGCAAGGTTCCCCCCACTCTTACATAAAAGTAGCAGGAGAAAGACAACACAACATAGGAGAGATTGTATCAGACAGCGGAAATAGGCATCTCATGTCCAAAGCCAGCCACGTTTGACCAGAGGTCTACCCCAGCCTGGATGGCAGCCTCCAGAAGAGACAGATGACTCTTAAGCTGAGACGTAAATGACAGGAGAGATGATAGAATACTATTTCCCCAACCTACCAGAAAGTTGGGAAAATCAAGTGCAACACTATATGTGAAAATAATGGGGTCTATAAAGGACAAAGTGGTGAAGATTTGAGAGATGAGGCTATGACCTCCCCTAAATCCTGGCAGCACTCAAAGTTCTCCTGAAGTGAAAGCTCAAGAACAGTTACTTTTTGTGCAGCCTGAGGAGACATGCACATTGCATATCCAGGGAGAAGAACAGTAAGTGTCCATTACTTTCCTCCTTATTAGGAATGCTGTTTTCTTCTCTAGTTGTTTTCCTATCACAATTGGTTTACCTGCCAGATTATAAAATCCTTGAGGATTTTTTTTTTTTTTGTCTTAATGAATCTCAGAAACTTAGAATAATGCCGGCATATACTCGGTGCTCAAGAAATATTAGTTGTATCAGTAAATAAATCATGATTATCAGCTTTCCTCAAAGAGCAAGAGGCATATAGGTTATTTTATCCTTTATAAATATCAATTTTAAAATGTCGTTTTGATCCCTCTCCAAGAATATGGAGTAAAGGTATGTGCTTCATTTGATAGCTAGGGGCACATTATTTGAAGACATTGGCTTCTAAAATTATTCTTCACAGCAAAATCTTTAGAAACATCTTATAAAATAGGATTAAGATCATATTGATCAGTTAATCAAAAAGTAATTTATTATATGCATAACCTACATATTTTATTTTCACTTAAAATGCATATTTATATGTCAGTCTTAAAAGATTGAGTAAACTTCTTTTGTTAATAAAAATGACTACTCACTAAAATATCACACTACCTCTTTATACCACATAATGTTCCAATTAGGATTATCAGACTTTCAGTTTTTGGTTCCTCAAAGTGGAATGAGAATTTAAAGGTACTTGTGAAGCATTCTCAGTGTAGAATGCAAGTAAATTTTAATTATTTTCCTACTTACAGTTACTCCAACTACATCTAGTTAAACATAATTATTTTTAACGATTGCCTTTATCGAGTATTTTCAAAGCATTCAACATTGTTTTTGTAGAAACAAAACTCTTTTTCATCACACATATTGTAACCAATTCTGCTAATCTCAGAATTCAAATGACAGAAAGAAATGTTCAAGTACACATTAAAGAGAAGTTTATTGGATGCTGTGGGCACCAATTGGAAATTTTTAGAGGAAATAAACAGTGTTGATCATATATAGGTCAACTAAAAGAACTTCTTCTGTATCAACATTGTATAGATTAGCTTTCCCCATGACACCATTTGGGGAAATTATGATCAAAACTGATGAAAGTCCTCTATTATCTTACTATTGGAAATTATCTATGCAAATTGGATGTTTTATTTCTCCAAAAGGAATGTTCCATGTTTTCTATATTTAAGTAGTTTGGTTTTGTTTTTTAATTAAAAGGGAAAGAGTATCTATTGTTAAATATATGCTTAATAAAAACAACTTTAATACATTTTTTAAAAAATTTGTGATGAATATATCTAGAGAAAACAAAACAGACAAAAAACAGACCCTGTAGCATTTAAAGTTCTCTTTACCTGAAAAATCTGTTCTCTCTGTTTTTTTTTTTTTTTTTGAAGAAAAATAGTGTTCTCTCTCTCTCTTAAACCACTGCTATGTAGGTACTTCTTTCTGCAAAGAATTTTCTCCTTCTTAGCTCTATACCCCAAATTAAGCGAGATGGTAACATAATTTCTCCATTGAGTAATTAGCTAAAGAACTGGCATTAAGAGATATTCACTACCTCCTGGTACTTTCTTTTCTTGGGGTAGAGAGTGAAGGGAAGAAGGTATCAAAACACATGGCAATGACAAAAGAGAATGGCTATCATGTAACAGTAGGAAAACATTAATTTTTCACTCCAGTATTCTTGATTTTCTTTTCTTCATGTGATTTTATTTCTTCTTTGATGTTTCCATTATTTACTCAATACACATTTATTTTGTGGGATAGGGTAAAGTGTGATGGGAAATGGAACACAAAATACTGGAAGTTAGAGATATCAATAGTTATGATAGATATATTCAATATGGAGGCCCAAATCAAATGTTCTGGAGCCCCTGAAAAATAAGATAAAATCCATAACATTGAGTAGTTCAGGTAATCAGTAATATGAAGAAAAATGTATCAAGCAAGAACTCAGACTGAGCTTCAGTTTGAAAAGACGTCGTAACTATTCATAACCAAGAAGTCTTTAAACATCTAAACCTGTGTTTATTCCTTTGTAAAACTGGAATTTTAACACTGGTTAAAACCCCCCATCCAATTATTCTTAATGACAGTAAATATAGTCCCTGAACCAGTAAAATGTTTACTAATGTATAGACTTTTGGGGACTGAAGAAATCACCATTTAAAATGTTGGTATTTTATTTCTCCTTAGAAAACTCTTATTGAACATAAAGAAATATTTGAAAAAATGTACCAAAGTCTAATTTTTCTATAAGTGGAAGACCATTAGCAAGAACTTATTTTATATATTTGTCTCTTTTAAAAGTATTTGTTAATAAAATAAATTTATAATTCATTATGTAAACTACCATGCCAAGTAAATTTTAAATACTCAATTGTCACTCCTTCATAAGATAGTTCAGTAACTGTATACAATATAACATCTTTTCTTAACCAAAATTTATATAACTACACCATTATAATTTATGTAACTTTATATGTTAAATTTTTTCTCCATGCAAAATTAAATCTAAACTCTTGGACAATCTTTTTGTTTTAGTTAATTTGACTGATGATAGCTGTTTGCCTGTTTGACTACCAACCTATGTTTATACCAATATAAAATAATTTAAAATAGATAATAAGTTGACTCTCCCATTAAGAAGATAATTTTCATTAGCCTTTAATTTTAATTCATTTTTTGGTACTAAAGGTGATCAGCTTCAATATTCCCATTTAATCTTAAAATACATCAAATCTCCTCTATTGAATTTTTTCTAAGGAATATAACTGAGATACGAATGCTACAATCTAATTTAACTATTATAAATTAATTTTTATCCGAAAGTATGTCTCTAATTTATTGGGAATAACAAGTCAGTAGTTAAGAGGAGCTCTAGAAATGTAAAACAATCAAATAAACTATTTACTGAATGTCTCACTGAATATCTGGTTATATACACTGCAGCATCAGAAACCAAAAGTTCTTTACCTTTAAAACCAAACTAAGATCTGTTTCTTAAATCCCTAAGGCATGTAATATTAAGTATACCCATTGGGAACTTCTAAGATATTTGGAACACCTCCAATGAGCTTCCTTCCTAATTTTATGAATTTTAAAATTATTTTCATACCAGGCTATAGAAATCATAGGCATTATCATCATTATCATGACACACTATACTTCACAATTCTCCCACCCTTACATGTATTTGGTCCCATAAGCCTGGGACTTAATTCTTCCTCCCCACTTTGGATATCCTATTGTATGAGCCTCTACTCAAAAAAGAAAAAAAAAAATTGTAGGGAAAAACACGATAGCACCCTTCAGTCTAGAATTCAAGTGATTTTACTTAATCAAATACCAAAAAAAAAAAAAAAAAAAAAAAAAAATCCCCCAAAATCTTATTTTTAGGTAGTGTTACATTTAAAAAGAATAACACAATGCATACTTCTTGAGATGATCTTTGTTGAAAATATTTCCCATCTATGTTACCATATCTTCATAATGTTATTGATATAAACATTTTCTGGGAGTATGGCAGTGATATTCACAGGGCAAATATGTCTCCCTACCTCACAAAATTTCTGATAAGTGATTTATATAACACTAAAATGAACGCTAAGAAATGGAGATATAGATACATATTCACGTTAACATGTACTCCAAGTGGGACTTGTGTAAAAATGTTAATTAACAGCAAATTAAAGTAAAATAACAAATTAAAATACATGTGTATTTCATATACATATAACTCCCAAACCAAACATGCAATAGCTCTATCGTGAGAAACTAATTTTTTTTAGATTCATTTACTCATTTCCACAAACACTTAGCTACTCACCAAGCCTGTTCAAGGCCCAAGGGATACAAAGGCAATTAAGGTAAGAATTCTGCCTTCCCAAGGCCTATAGTGGGGTAGAGGTATTTCATAAAACATGTATATAAAAAACTAAAATTCAAGGAAAGAGCTGCTTATTTTCACTAAACTCATTTTGTTAAATCCAACATTAATGCAAGGTAACTAGACTTACAAAATTATGAAGGAAATAAATATGCAGATACATACATATATGTATATATTTGGATACATAAATTTGGGGATATATATAAATATATCCATGTGTTTAAATTTTTGCTTTCAATACTTCAATGCTGAGCAATTAATGAAGGTTCCATGAAAAAATTAGCATTAAGCTAAGTTTAGAAAATGAATAGAATTTGGAAATTACTGAAAAGCCATTTTGGAAAATCAATTGCTAAGGAAAAGAGGAGGCAACAGCAAAAAGCCCTATCTGAAATAGAAGAGGCAACAGCAAAAAGCCCTATCTGAAATAAAGGGTAACTCATGAAGTAAGTCCCTAAAGCATGCTGGATCATATAGAAGTAAGCATATTACCAGAGCATCTTGATTTTGTCTGGTGTCAGCTAATCCCCAAAATTATTAGTGAAGGTCTATTGTTGTGGTAGTTATAAAAATCGTAATAGCTAGCATTTATTTACTGTTTATTTTGTACCACACATGGTGCTATGGAGTTTTCAAACTTTATTTAATTCTTACAACCTATAGGTTAGATACTATCATTAACCCATTTTATACAGAACCAATCTTAAGCAGTTTCCTGATTCAATTTTATTTAATGATTCAAAGAAATATGCCACTATTTTTTAAGGGCCTAACTTAAATGCAATTCTAGAGTAGCTAGAAGTAGGAGAAGGATGAGGATATTGAAAAGTTTAGAATGAATTTGAAAAAGCAAAATATTCCAGTACTGGAGAAATACCAAGGTGAATAGAGATTTTGATGTAAATGAAGGAAATTAACAAGAATTTACCTTTATAGATTTCCCCATATATTTAACCATTGTATGCTACTTTAAAGGAGGTGATATAGAAAAGTCTAGATATTCCCTGCCAGAAACGAACTGATTATGTACGTCACATATAAAGAAAATTTTTAGAATACTCCAGGAAAAGTCAGAAATCAGCTCATCAATAGTTGAGATTAGAGAGAAGTGTCATGCATTCCATTAGGGGTAGGAGGCTCAGAATAATTCAGAAAATGAAGTGACAAAAGTACAGAAGTGCTATTTAAATGAAGAATCATTTGCTGAAGAATTCCAAATTGTTAATCAGAGGACTAGGTGATAATTATGAAGTGTTCCTTACATCTATTACCATTTCAACCAAGAAAAACCGTAATGAAAATATATTGAGGAAAGTGTAGGATTTTAGAAAAAACACATAATGACAAGTAGGTGTTTATGCTAACAGAAGAAATTGTGAAGAAGAAAATATAATCTTCCTGGACATTCAAAATATGTCAAAAACTGACAATAAATTTAGGGAGAAATCCATGTATAAAAGTATTCAAAAGAGAGCACAGTGTGAAGGAGGAAAAACAACCCAGAAGAAAAAAATGAATCCAAGAAATAAAAACAAGATGAATGAGATCGTCATCGTATGTTCAGTTTAAACCTACTTTTCAAAGTAATAGAAAGATACCTGGAATTAAAAATAAGTGAGCCTCAGAAGTTACTGGGGAACAAACAGAATATAGGAAGCACAATATAACACAAAACAATTCCTTCAACTAGATAGTCCTGGCCATAAGTTATAGCTGTATTAAAGGAAGCGGGACGGAGGGAGGAAGAGTAGACATTGACACTGAGCACCAACTATGTGCAGAATACTGCTTTGGGCACATTCAGTGGCTTATTATTAGGATTTATAGTAAGTACAGGGGTAGCAATCAATATTTCCATTTTACAGACAAGAAAACTGAGTCTCAGAAACTATTAGTCTCAGAGCTAATAGTTGGTGAAGTAAAAAGTCAAACCTAAGTTCTTTACCCTGCCCAACACTGTTAAAGGATAAGGTTGAACTAGAATGTAAATTCAATGGGAGGGACCTTATCTCTTATCACGACTGTATCTCAAACTCATGGGAAGTGTCTAGTGTCTGATGGGGATGCAACAAATACATGCTCTAAAATAGGTGAATGACTACCTAAAAGAACATGCTCCTATGGAAAAAACTGTATGATGAGTGGGAAAAATTACAAAACAAATTCCTGAAAGAAGAAAAATGAAGAGTCAATGAAAGTAGATTTACTAAAAATATTCTATGCAAATAGCAATATGCAAAGTTCTGTGAAGGATTTGCAATAATATAAGTAAATGGCTGTTAAATAAGACAGCAGCTGTTATATTCCTTTGCAGACACAAACATGTAACAGTATACCATAATGTAAAACTGATGGAATAAACATTATAAAATGGAAAAGTGTAGGAATTTGGAATTCAGAGAAGGAAGAGAAAGAAGAGTCAGAATGGGTCTAGAGAGGTTAAAAATGTTCTTGAATTATATGAGACAAAAATAGGACTTTATTTTGGGAAATCTTTGGATAGACAAAAAACAAATCAACATGAAACTCTCCTTTTGGGTGCACATGTAAGATCACTAGAAGGTGGATATGTAAGCACACTAAAGAAGATACTTCAATTACACACCATCAGATTAAAAGCAAGTTTTCATCCAACTAGACTATAAACTTCCTTCTACCAGCTAGCAGAAAAAGGCAACCTATCCAGTTTCAATATGTTTCACTTTATGCACTGACTACAATTAGCCATATGATTCAATAACAGCATTGATATGTTTAATGAAATTAGAATAAAAACTTCTTTTATTGGTCCTCAATTTTTTTGATCTTCCCATCTACCCTGGGAAATAATGGTGCTCAACACCTTAGGCTGCCTAACCCTTTTCAAGGGAGGGTTTGAAATCAACTTGGTACAGCTGTTTGGAGTTATGCCAGAATTAGTATTCAAATAATTTAATTGGAAACTTGGAATAATAAAGCAAGCAACTACATTTTCTCCTTTTTGTCAAAATGCTCCAAGAAATACTACAATTTCTAAAAAAAGATGAGCATGGGCCTTGGAGACACACACACCTAGGATCAACTCCTGGTTATGCCATTTACTATCTGTATTAAAGTTAAAAATTAAATAAATACAATATAAAGTTATTCACCTATGAATTTGTTTCTTCACTTACAAAGTAGAAAAACTGTAGGCTGTCATGGGGATTCAATAAAGTGGGCAATGGATAATGCTCAACTTTAAATGATATTCAAAAACTGTTTTTTTTTTCTCTTGTATTATCAGTAGTTTCTAATCATTAGGGATGAAATCATTATTGGATGAGAGATTTTATTTCATAATATTTATAGTTTTAAGAATTCACTCTTTTCCAATCTGGTAAATGCTCGACTATGTAATATATGCTATGTATTTAATTTCATTTAAAATAATCTCACATTTTTCCTCAAACATATAACACACCTTGATTTTTTTTTTATCATTGTTGACTTATCAGTAGGTGAAGTGCAACTGGTGCTTAACAAAGTTTTAGTAAATGAATAAGCAATATATTTCTCAATCATTTGCTCTTTTTCTTAGGGAGAGACACAAGATAGGAGAAAAGCCACGGGGCTTGGAATAAAAGGACCTAGATTTCAATTCTGGCTCAGCTACTACCCATTTTACTTGGAGCAGGTTAACTTATTTTTCTAAGCCTGAATTTACTTGGTGATAAAACTGGGAAAGCAATAACTTACTGCATATTGTTGAGGAAGTACGTCATATAGACACTCAGTGACTGTTAGTTGAATCTGAATCACAATGATGATGGCTTCGTCATGATTATGAACTTAAATCATTCTGCTGTGCATTTGGCAAATATGCAAAATTAAAGCAAGCATTCATATTTTCTGAGCTTCTCCTGAGTTTATTGTCTATGGATAATATGGTGATATATATGGGAAGTTCTTGCCCATACAGACTGCTTCTGAACTGTAATGTCTTCAGCATTACATAGATGCCCTAAAGAATCAAAAGGGCATACCTAATCCTGAATAATTATTTGCTACCCCAACCAGAATACACAGTTGACTTTCTTTTTTATTCTCACTCTCTTATCGACTATTCCAATGTTGTCACCAGTTATCACTTCCTCTCTCCTAAACTGTCACAAATGTACCCTCTACCTATTCCACTGCCATCACATTGTACATTCTAATTTCTCATTTCTTCTTTTCCATCTCCTTTCATTTCTTCCTCTGTTCTCAATGTTTCATGTGACCACCCAATTACAGTGATCTCTTACTTCTCTTAAGTGAGTCAAATCACCATCAGTCTGTTGACTATAAAATTTGTGGTTTCTTTGCTATTGAGAGTTCTGGGTTTGCCTCCTGATAATTGCAAAGCCTCTTTTGGTATGTTTGTACTTCCAGATTTGGAGTTACTGCATTTGCTTAGCAGGCTCAACAATAAAAACAAACACAAGTATGTGCATTAAACAGAATCTTTAAAATACAAAATGTCAAGAGTTCAGCTAAATTACTCCACGCTGCCACTGCCTAAGCATCCATTTCATGTGGCCAAGCGGCACGCAGGAACCTTGAACTGACTGACTGACACTATCCCTTCACTCGCATATCTCCATTAGAGTCATAAGCAAATCCAAGTTCCTGATACCACTTTCCCAGCAGTTCTTGCAAGCAACATTCTCTCCTACCTCCCCACGTGTATTGTTCCCTTGTGGGAGCCTAAGATAAAACTCTGCTCTTTTTGGTTAGAATTGACCAATAGGGTCTGAACGAAGGAGCCCCCTAACACTCCATCCATCGACCCTTATAAAGGCTTGTGTACTTCAGGGTGGCTGATCTCTCTGCCTGGACTTATGTGGCCCCTGGCGTGTGCCATTTGTCTCCTCCAGGACCTGTGAGTAACAAACTCCTCTATTTCAGTTTTCCTTGTGTGTGTGTGTGTGTGTGTGTGTGTGTGTGTCTGTTCAACCACAGATCACTATCTGACATTTATCTGGGTTCTATTTAACAAATGCTATTTTAACAAAATCACAGCAAAAATATACATTCAACGGATATTGTACAGTTGGTTCACAAATAATTGAAGCAATGATTTAAAAATCATATTGGTAAGTAAATAGTGCCAAAAATTTCAGATTAAGATTAGGAGAAGAAAAGCAACATAAAAGTATTAGCCAATATAAATGTAGGCTTACTATGTGACAGGTACTGTGGTAGGATTTTACATGTATTATCTCATGTAATCCATGTAGTTCTGTTAGGAACATACTAATTGAGGGTAAGGCATTTGTTCAAGGTCAAGTAACCAGTAAGTAATTAGGGAAGTAGGAACTCAAATTCTCATCACTCCCATTCTGGACACCTCAAAGCATGACAGGTTTCAATGAAACTAAACAATTACAAAAGAAGATAAACTCTGTGCATAAGCAAAAATAACTTTTTATATCTATTATTTCACATTAATGATGTATGAGAAAAAAATCGATCAGTGACATACGCTCAAGAAGACAGGGAAGCAATTATTCAAAGATTTATATATAATTTCCTGTTGTGAACATATTATGAAAAATTAGCGCCTGACCCCAGTGCAGGCCAAGTTCCAGAATTACTAGCTATCTTTTAAAGTAAACATAAATGAACTAGTAAATTGGAAGGAAGACATATACCTGAATGTAAAATATAATTTTAGAACTTCAGTTTGTATAACTTACAACACTTCATCATGGGAAAGGTGTAGATTTAGGATTATTCCACTTATTAAATGAATTATATGAAATGAAATTTATTCATTTTCATGGGAATTAGTATTATAATATATTCTTTTCATTACAAAATATTACTTCATTATTAATTCATTTTATTATAATATAGTACAAATTATGGGCTTAATTTTGTCATCCCAGTGATGTAAGTTTTAGGTAATTTGATCAGAAGTCACTCACATAACATAACACACTTCTCCTTCCCCTTCCCCCCTTTCCCTCCTCTTGCCCCTTCCTCTTTCTCACCTTCAATTCCTTCAGTCATTCAGATTTTGAGCACTAAAAATGTGTCAAGCAATGTTAGGCAGTAGAGATGCCATCAATTCTGCTGATTAATTACCAAGACATTCATCAAAAACAGGTTACTTATAAATCAAATATATCTAAAGATGTTCTCCTATAAGAAATATGTTATCTATAAGATTAGGAAAACATTATGATTCCTTTGATTTATTCATTTAATATCCCAATACAATAGTATATAATGTTATTGCAGAGAATATACAAACAATACTCTCGCCTTCTGATTATAGCAATTCTGTTCACAATGTCTCTTAAATCCTTTTAAGATCTCTAAATTTAATTTAGTTGCATGAGAGGAAACGGGTTTCTGAAGACAACAGAACACGTTTTTCCCATGGCCCTTTTAAATCACCCAAAACCTTTCCGTACCTTATGGCAATAGCTATAGCTTTAAAGAAACCCTATCTTGTAGCATAAGCATGGGCACTAGACCAGTGTCCAAACAACTTAGTGAAATTCACTAAAGAACAATTTAGTTCTGGACCAAAAAGGGTTATAAACATCTTCCTTAAATTGAACAAATTACCAGCTATCTGGAGAGTATAAAGCTTTGGCTACTGTTCAAAAGAACAACACTTAATGCTGGCGGCACTGCCAAATTCCTCCTTTCCTATATTCCCTTTTTCCTAGAGAAAGTGATTAAAAGACCAATTCCCATGCCAGCTGGTTGCTTAAGAGCATCAAAGGTCCTCTGTCAGGATTCAGAACTTGATATGGCTTAGAAACCACTATGCTAATAGATAACCTCTTCAACATTATAAATCAAAGCCATATGACCACATTAAAATTCTATCAGCTAGTATCAATACCCTGTGGTTTATAAAGTACTGTTGACCTGCCTCTGGGAGATGGCTGGAATGATACAGAAGTTCTGCTCGGGTTTGGGGGATACAGCTACTTTTCAAATGAGAGTTATTTGTCCATAGCAAATAGCCAGTTCTCTCTACCTCTGTATCTTTATTGATTTGATTTAATTGAAACCTTGGGAAAAAGGAAGAGGCTCATGAATTGAGGTAGAAACAGAAAAAATGTTAGAGGTCACAATAGACATATTACTATTTTGAACTGTTCCTCTTATCTGATGATTAGAATTGCAAATGGCAAAAACCTTACTATATAACATAAAATATTTGATCTTCTTAAAATTATAACTACAACTTAAAATCTTACAACCATACCATTGCATTTCAAACTTTCCCTGCTGACTTGTGATATATGGATTCGATAAAAAGTATTTAATCACTATATATATGCAGATCCAACACAGTATTAAATATACTACAATTATTAAAATATGAAACAATTAATAAACTAAAGCACAAACACATTTATCCCTTCACTTATCCTGCCATGGAGTCATTAACTTAAAAAACAGTAGATGTTAGCATGATATATGTAAGGCTCTGTGTTAAGGCCCTAGAAGAGACGAACAAGAGTCATAGTGCTTACACACCCAGCTGTTTTGTCAATTAAAATGAGTACAGCAAAGAACAGAAAGTATATTTTAACAAAACACCAAAGAAATTTTTGCTACTATTAAATTTCTTCAATATCTTTGAAATGATATTACATTTTTAGATAGAGGGGACTAATTAAAATCCAATTTGATAATGATTATGACCATGTAGGAAAATCCTACATTTGACTCTCTAGTAGTATGGGAAGTTCTTGTTTCCACTGGTGCATTTGAAATACATAAAATACCTGAAAAAAGAGCATGTGACCCAATTTAAAATTCCCTCTACAAAAGCCAAAAACCAGGTAGTATGATGTTCCTAGGAAAGAAAGAGCAATAAATTTTATTTTCTCTTATACATAGAAAGCATCAATGACAATCTATAATGGATCAGCAAAACTTTGAAAAGGATGGCATGGCAGAGATCAGTAAGTCCAACTTCCTCCCAATTCAGAAATCCTCTCTTGAACATCCTTAAGAGAGGGTCATTTCATTAATAATGGTTTTAAATTACCATCTTTCTTGCAAAAGCATGGAGAAATATACCAAAAGTAGACTTTATGGTGAATGCTTATTTATATCGTAGCCAGACACCTACACAATGCCTTTAGAAAGTATTTTGAAGAAGTTAAATGAAGGTTGCCACATGATCTAATATTCAGTTAAGAAGGGGGGGGGGAAACTTTTTAATGAAGCTTCCCTTAGCTCTTCTACGTAAGGTACATGATGTGTACAGTGTCTTAATTTATGTTATTTTGATTTTGATAGAAAAGTGATTTGACTTCTAATCAAAAGACTCAAATGGCTTGAGAGACTAATTTCTACAGTGGCCAAATACTAGAATCATGGGCATTGTTATGACCATCTTTCATAAAACTGGAAATTTTGATTAGTTCCTCAGATATTAAGCTACATAAAAGAAAGGTCTTTAATTCCTATTGATTTCAATAGGCAACTCTGTAGGAATTATCTCAGCATTTTGATCCCATATCCACAAACAGAGTTTAGCCCTCCTTCTCTTTTGCTTAAAAAAAAAAAAAAGATACAGAATTATTGAGTCTTGCCAATATTTATTCATCAACTTCATTATTTTCCCACCCTTAGCAACATTATTTACTTAAATATTATTAATCAATGGATATTTAATTAAATATTTACACATTTGGTTTATTATTCTCACCATAATCTGGGTGTGGGAAATAAATCCATCTTTCTTCTGTGTAAAATGCCCCAATGTCATTATGGTTTAACTTCCTCTCTTTCAACAACTATTATACCCAGTGCTAGTAAGCAACATTTGTGGTGCCATGGGCAAAGCAGTCATTTAATCAAATATAATTAAAATCACTGAAATTATTACCTTTCACTATATATCAATCAGGGTTCCACCAGCAAAACTTAAAACATTCTGGATATTTAAAACAGGGAATGTAATGAAAGAAATTGATTGCAAACTGTGTAGAAAAGCTGAGAAGCCGTATAGGTAAGACAACCCGTGAATTCAAATAGCAGAAGCCACTACTATTCCTAAGAGAGAAGTAGAAAGAGATGAGAGTTAAACAGAAGCCCAAGAGCCAGTTATCTGGTAGAAGATGGAAGAAAGAGGTCCCACTGGGAGATGGGGACACAGCTGGACGCTGCCCAAAGCAACAAAGGAGGGGAGAAACACTGTAGAGCAGAACTCATCATGTCCTGCCTTCTCCCAAAACTACCCTCCACTGGGCAATCACACAACAAGAAGGCAGCTGACGAGGCCTGTCTGGGAAATACAGGCTCAGGGATTAGCTCTGCCATCTATCTCCACTAGCATCAGGTAGCAGAACCACGAAAGTTGGATTGCTTAATCAGGTCCAGACCTGTCACACACAAGGTGTGAACATTTCCCTAAGTTCTTCAGAAGTCAGGTATTGCAGAATTAACTTATTCCATGGAACTGTTTAATTGCAAAGCCAATCTATTTAAAATAAGTACTTTATTAACAAGAATGTGTTCAAAGATTTATACAATCACATAGGTTTATCAATTCTTCTAAACAAAAAAGACTACGCAAAATAAATTTATCTAAAGTTTATCTAGAAAACTTTAAAATAACTACATTGTCCTTTAATATAACAGATATACCAAGTAATATGTCATGCTAATCGAACAGCTTTGCAAATCACTACAGGTAATGGTGTAGCATTTTATTTTGTATTCTAGAACACATTTTTTCCAAAATGACTCAGTAGGATAATCTATTTCCCTTTCTTTCTTGAAGAAGGAAAAAAACCTCAGAATTTTAGAAATATTTGTCCAACACTACTGAATAAGCATATAGGTCTTTAATAATGCTTTAATGTTCTAAATTGAAAATGCCTATATAGTTAAATAATGTATTTGAAATATGTATTGCATCAATGTGTAGGAATGACTCAACAAACAATGTGAGACAATCCGATGATATTCCAAAAGTACAGCACAATTGATTTCTACTGCTATAGGTAATTCTGCATTCTCATAAATAAATCCTTTACTTTCTTATATCCAGCAGCATGCATTTCGAAACAAAACTAATTAATGTAGTCTAATCAAAAGGCCAGTGTTTTGGACAAATAGTTCGAGAAGTGATAAATACTCATCATATCCACTTATAAATCTACTTGCGAAAGTTTTGTGGCTTCCAATGAAAATATCTTCTGTGGAAATGTGCTCTATGTTCTCTGTTGTAAGTAAAAACTGTCCCTCTTACTACAATATCATATTGGGATCTCATGTATAACTTCCATTCAAACCTACTGTATTAAAATGACAGAGTTGTGTTCAACTTTGCTAAGGTAAAAGAAGATATCACATTTAAGAAAAGAATCTCTCTTCCTTTCTTTGATTAAAGCATGACAAGTAGAGAATAGGATATTTTGAATTCATATCAGGAAGGCGGCTTAAAATGTACAAAATTCATACAGAAGAGCTGAAGTAGAAACAGATTGAAAGAATTAGCTTAAAAATGACATGTGTTTTAAAAAAATGTTCAGTCACTAAGAGGATATAAATGAGGATGTTCCTTGTATTGTTTCCAAAGAGTATTAAACATTTTAGACACATTAACATAACTGTGTTTGTTCATATGGTAAGAATAAAACAACTGATTCACATTAAAATGACTGCAAAACTATATTTTAAAAGTCATCTGAAATTTATGTATTGATCCAAAGCATTGTTACGTTTCCCTTGATTCTCCAGGTCTAGAAACACAGGGTCCTGAAATGTGAACAATGTGGTTCTAGTATCTTCTGTTCTTTGCTTTGTCACCCCACGAAACATTAACTCCTATCTTCCGTGTACTACAAAATACAATTTGAAGATTGGAGAAAAAGTTAACTTCTCCATAGGCAGATTAACAAATTTTGTTAGGCATAAACTACTAATATGTATTAAACATAGTAGCAATTGAAGTCAAAATTTAAGAAGCTAATGAAAGCATTTATTTGTGTTTTTAGCAAATTACAATGTATTCAAAGACATACATGCATGTATTGAAATCCAAAGTTTAAGTAAAGGAGGTACCAAATGTTCTATGTTGAATAGATGCATCATTAAATACTCCATCAAGAAGGTCCAAGTGAATCCTTCAGAGATTTATCAGTGAATAACACTATTAGGAGTAAGGGAAATTTTGAGACTTTATATATTGCTTCACTAACTTTAAGAGCAAAATTAAAATGATAAAAATGCTGCAGTTATTGAAAGGAATTTCATTATAAGTCCACTGTTTAAGCTAAACAGAGAAGATCATTTGTAAAATGATAAATATTGTTAGTAGATCACAGAATGATTTCCTGTTGTATTATAACGCCACTTAAGGAAAGTTCTGTTTTTCTTGATTTTTTTTTCTCTAAAACAGACATTCTGGCATTTAGGAGATAGAAATGTATCATTTGACCTTTACACTTCTATTTCATTAATGTAACCACAAGCAACAGAGTCACTGACTGACATGTTTGCACTTTCAGGCCTTTAGCTCTTAAAGTTATTTGATAACTGTTATGCCACTATTTGCTCTTTATTAGAGACACTTTGAGGAATGTGTTACATTAAAAATAGGGCATATTGGGTAAAGCTTAATAAATGATATCATGTAATTCAGTAAAGTGTTCTCTTGAGCACCAGATTTTTGTACTTTGATGGGAGGGGGTGTATGTTTGAAGCTAAATTTTGTTTTGTTTTGTTTCCTAATGAATTAGAGTAACATCGAATATGATTCTAAGTCTCCAATGTAAAAGCATAAAATATAACTGTGACATTACTGTTGATGAAAAATGTGGCACCTGACTTACACACTCAATTAGTCCTTAAGCTCTGTCTGTATTGGTGTGAACAGAGCAAATACCAGATGCAGAAGAAGAGTCAAGAAAAACAACTGATACAATTTAACAATTTTTAACAGAGAGAGAATTTCTTATAAACACATATATTAAAATAGTTTAAAAACCTATGGACAATGTAAAAGGATAAAAAGTGGGATACTCCCTAGAGAATTATGGAATTACTATAAGCAAATTACTTCGGGTAAAAAGTAATGCAGATCAGACTTCTGTTTCATATGACAAGAAATTATTCTAGTTATTAAAAAAATAAACACTGCAATTGGTAGAAACATCACTTAGAAGAGATAGAGATTTCATTCTTTTTAAAAAGTTTAAGAGTCAAGTTCCCTAATTAAGATATTACAAAAGTCAGGATAGAGCATCTCAATGGATGTGTTACAGTGTATACAAGTAAACAAGGACTGCACCAAAGCAACAACACTGGAAAGATATTGCCCCACTAGCTAGAGAAGCTTCACTATTGTAAGCAATGAGAGAACTAAACCTAGATCTCCTAGAAGCAGAATGTGGTTCCGGATATTTTAATTAGCTACAATATGTATTAGATTCATTAGAAACAAAATACCAAGATATATCATCCAAAGACAAGTAGTGTATCCTTTAGGTTGAAAATGTTCATGCCCATTACAAATAAGCAATATGCTGCCACATACACAGATTGCAGCTCCCATGATCTGTGTTTGCAGCCTCTGAAGGTAGTGTTTCATGCTTACCACTGTTGTTCAAACTTCCAAAACAAACTTAATATAAAGAACATAAATGTGGGTTTCATATATATCCTCTACGTGACATAGAGTTCATAGCTTTTACCAGGAATGAAAAGGTATTTTACTAAGTTATAACAAATTAAATGTTACTTTTGTATACATTCAATGGCATTTTGTATTTAAAGCAGCATAGATAACATATTACGAAAGCATATTAGTTATTAGTGTATATCAGAAATTATAATAGTATTCCAAGTGAATTTGGTGTCCCAAGCATATTTCAGAAGGTGTAAAACATATACCACACCCAGATCCCTGATCGTTAAATTTAAAATATGTTGCACAGTTCAAACAGAAACCTATCCCACTCTCTGTCACCTTAGACATGCCATGTATACTGATTTTGTGCATCCACACTTACAAGCCAACTACCACCCAGTGGAGAGAAAGAAGATCTTTCAGGGAGATTTGAAGTGTACGTCAGCTGGGGGTGTCAGGGGGAGAAGGTAGGGCGATGGGAAATGAAGGAATAAGAGTGTTTAGCCTTGTTTAGATCTAAGCACTGCTGATCATCAATTCATATTTTCACAAGAGAAAAAAAATGTTTCCAGAAGCTCACTCTGCAGTGTTGCTTAGGGGTAAAATCAGGCTGTGGATGTTCATTAATGACAAAACATTTCAGTGCTCAAGCTTAGGGAAAAGAAGGGAGGAAGGGAGAGTGAGAAAAAGAAGTAAAAGTGAACATGGAAGGAGGGAGGAAGGAAAGGAGGAAGAAGGGATCAAGAGAGACAGAGAGAGACAGACGGGGGGGGGGACCATGTGTACACACGTGTGAGTGACAGTGTGTGGAACAGTGAAGGAGTGTGTGCCTTTTAAACAGTGAAAGAGAATGTGAATATGAAAGTGGTTGTTAGAGCATGGAAGTGCCAGTGTGTGTGAGGATGTGAAATAGAGAGTATGTGAGTGAGTGTGTTGAAGGGAAAGAGATTTGTGAGTGTGAGAAAATGGTACTGGAAGGGTTCAGAGGGAACATGCATGTGTATGTGACAGTGATGGGAAAGGATATGGGGAGAGGCATGGGAAATGTGACTCAAAAAAGGGAAGACAAGATCACAGAATAGGGACGTGAACAAGGAAGAGAAAGAAGAAATGGGGAGAAGTGAAGAGTGAAGGAAAGGGGGCTAAATAGGATCAGAAATCAGAATGCTGAAGGTAAACAGGAGGAGAACATAGAAAAGGGAGGAAAGACTACAGAGAAAACAGAAAAAGGATGAAAAGAGGCAATAGAGAAAAAGGAGAGTAAGAGGAAGTGCGGAAATGGGAAAAGAAAAATGAGGAGGGAAAAAAGAAAGAGGGGAGAAAAGGATCAGCGGAAAGAAAGAAAGCTAAAGAGGGAGAAATTGAGCCTAAGTGTCCAAGTGAAAGGGAAAATAAATGGGAGCAGGGAGCCTGCAGTTTAAAAAGTCGCTTAGGCTAGAGTAAAATAGAAACAAACCTGATAAACTTGTCAGACTCTCCGATAGTACCCCATGACAGTAAAACAGAGACCTTGTGAATTGAGTTTCAAAGTGGCACCTGCCCCTCCTAAACCTCACACTTCACTCATCCCCGGGCTACTTGGCGTTCCGGCAAAGTGCTTTAGCATCACGCGTCCAGCTTACTACCTGCCCCAGCGAAAAGGGGCCAGGATCCGGCAGAACCAGCATCTGGATTTCTTGAGATGTGTGTTTGTTTTTGGGGGTTTTTTGTGGGTTTTTTTTTTTAATGGTGATCACCACCAGCATTATTACTCAGTGTTAAAAATTAAAAAAATAAAATAAAAAAGCAAGAAGGGTGGAAAGAGAGACAGAAAGAAAGACTGAGACAAGTACGAAAAGCACGCCGTTCCTCCTACCTAAGCACCGCCGTGTCCCCTTTTCTGACCATCATGTTGTCCACGGCCGCCCAGGGGAAGTCCACACTCTGTCCAGCCGGGAGGCAGGAGGGTAGCAGGCAGCACAGGCTGAGGAGCACCGCCGCCAGCCACTGGTTCGAGCAACAAGCACCCTGCACCAACAGCATCATGTCCATCCCTGCTAGGGCTGCTCACTCTCCAGCAGCTTTCAGCTCGCACTCCCCCACCCCCTGGTGCTGGCGAGTCTTCCCGGGAACCAGGCGGCGCGCCACAGGATTTTTTTTCTTTTTTTTTTCTTTTTTTCCTTTTTTCTTTTTTTTTCTTTTTTGAGGTTTTTTTTTGGGGGGTGGGGTGGGGGGTGGGTTTCTTTTCTTTCTTGTTTTTCTTTCCCCTCTAGTTGTTGGCTGTTGTTTCTCTCTTGTTTTGTTTTGTTTTTGTTTTGTTTTTTTTGCCTCCCCTCCTCCTTCTCTTCGCTTTCCCTCCCTCCCTCCCCTCCCACCCCCTGGCACCACACTACACCTCCTCTCGGTTGCGTTTGGCCGAGTCCGGAGTGAGTCTAATTCTCGGGCGGCTCGCACACCATCTAGCGAGGAGGCGAGCGCGCCGGCGAGTGAGGGAGGAGGCGCGGCGGCGGCGGCGGAGGCAGGACGAGCGGCGGCGGCGGGCGGCTGCAATCGCAGCAGCAGCAGCAGAAGCAGCGCGGGGCGCAGCGGCGGCCGCTGGCCCCCAGGCTCGCGCGCGTTGCCAAGCGGCCGTTTCCTTAGCAACCCCGCCCGGGGACTGGGGATGCAGCGGGGGGGGGGGGGGGAGGATGACGGGGGGGGGCTAAAAAAGAAAGAAAAGACAGAAAACGGGAAAAAAAATCCAGAGGAGGAGGTATATCACAATTAATGCAAAGTGAGGGGGAAAGAGAGATGTGTCTTAGACAAAATGCTTCCCTTGTCATATGCACTAGAGTGATGTTTTGCTAGAATAGTCTCCGTGTCGGTGCTGAGGTGGAGAGCCGAGGGGCGCTTTGCTTTCCCTCTCTGGTGCGTTTTACCTCTTGAGACACCGTAACTTTAAAGTCCTCCAAGTTGTAGTCGGCGCCATCATGACGCCGGGGACTGTGAGATTTTGTTGTTTATCTAATTTTTTCCAATCTCTTCTGGGCGGCCGCGCTACAATCGACAAGTTGACTACAATAGGCCAACTAGTTCACTCTTTACCTCTTTTCCGGAAATAGGTAGGGACGGTGGCGGGGGTGCTGCTTTTTGAGGGCACATGAAGGGGTGCATGCAAGGCCTTGCGGTAGAGAAGCTGGTGTATCTATTGGGTCAGTCAATATGGATGGGGGGGCGCCCGCTACTCGCCCCCCACCCTGTGCGTGCTGACACTAAATCGTGTGTGTGTGTGTGTGAGGTACTGTCGAAGTGGACGGTGGGTGAGGATGTGTGTGTGTGAGTGTGTAGTACGCGCGTGCACGGGCTCGTGCGCGCGCGGCACGCAGGCGCGGTGGGAGGGACGGGGCGGGTCGCGGCTGGACGCAGTCGGGAAGAGACTGCAATCAAGTGTTTTAATTGTGTAGAGCCAGGCAGTCCTGTTATGTAAGAGGCAGTTTAACCCGTTTGAGCTTATCAGGCATAATGATCAGCGCATCCGAATCTAGGCAGGACTGAGTTTTCGGGTTTAACGAGTCACAGGGTTATATTTTTTTAACAGCCTCCAAACCAGGTTGGACAGATTTCCTCCTCAGCGGCGCAGAGAGGCTCGCCCTGCTTCCAACGCCGCAGCCTCTTAACCGCTCGCCCCGCCGCTGGGAGCCGCTGTCCTAGCCTAAGGCAGAGCCGAGCGCCGGGCTAGGGGCCGCCCCCTACCCTTTCCTACTTCTTCCCTTCTTAAACTCGTTTCCAGATTCAAGACCCTTTAGCTATTCCGGGCCATTTGCAGATCAATGCAAGAACCGAGGCTGGAGTCAATAGCAGTTACGCCAATCAATCTTGTTCAGTGAGGAGTTTGGGAAGCAGAGCGAGGAAGTGGAGAGAAACAAGTAATTAAAAAATATGCTCACTACCACCACCACCACCACTTTCACCCCCCTAAAGCAGTCTTTGAAGATTTTCTTCGCCTTCACTCCAGTCCTTCTTCCCTTGGAGGAAATAAATAAAGCAAAACCGCACATCCCTAACTCGTTTTCCATAATGCTAGCAGGATCCTTTGGCAAAGCGCACAGAAGCAATAATCTCTGCAGGGGTCAGCATCCGGCTGCCTCCCCAGACTGAGCTCTTTACGAGGCAGGCAGGGAGTCGTTTTGCTTGGCGGTATCGGTGCTCAGGGTGATTTTTATCGCAGTGCATGAGGATATATGGGGAAAATGGGGAAAGGGAAGTGTTCCCATCACCTGTGACCACCCAGACTGACTGCTCCAAGAGCCCCTAACTAGCATCACCTCCCCGCTGAACTGACACTCCAATACTAGGCAATTAACCGAGACGCTTGCGGCAGGAGTTAACTGATGTTATTAGTATTCAAGCTTAACTCTCAAACCCGGCTCAGAAACTGAGAGTGCAATAGTATTCAACCGCATTTTGAGACATCAATAAAATGTTAGTCATTTGCGGATGAATGAAAACATTTTCTTTACCGTCTGGTATGCTAGGGAAATAATTGTCAAATGACAGACTCTTGCTAATATTGATGCCAAATACCTAGATAACACTGTCATCTTGTTAACTGCGTTTTTTTTTTTTTTTTTCTCGCGTGGTACACTGATGGATAAAGCTTAAAATTATCTAGGGCAAAAGGGAGATTAGAAGAATCAGCATGTCACATGCATGGGCAAAACTATGCTGTATTATTTAATATTTTCTCTAGAAATGATCTAGATCCCATTGAAGAGAAGCAGAAGGCACAGCTTCCGGCGTTGTGACTCAGTTTAGTGCTATTTTATGCAGAGATGGGATGCCAGCGTTTTCTAGTACAAGCTATGAAAAGCATCCTTTTGTAACTGCTGTTTCCCAGAGATCTGACATCTTGGGGGGCGTGGGGGGGAGGGAGAATTTCTGTGACCAGGGATGGAGCTGTGCAGCAGTTTTAATATGTACAACAACCCTTCGGGCTTGTAAAAGGAAACTGGAACCACTTCTATTTAAAGGCAAAGAGTTTATTTTATTTCTAGTTTTTATCTCAACTTACATTCACTGATCACCAAGCACTTAAGTCTCACAAAACCCATCCAAAGGAAGCAATAACTAAACCTAGTTTATAGATGCATAGACTATTGGAAAGATTATTTTCATGTACGTCAGGCAGCTCCTATTACTATGTGTACTTTTACTGTCCTTCTGACTAGGGAGGAATATGATTTTAAAAGCACCTATGACTTTCTTTCCTCTTCATTCTTTCTAGGGCATATTTCTGAGAGGATTTTACAAGGTTTCCAGCATTTGCTTTTGCGGTCCTACATTTCTTCCAAGCCGAGACTTAAATTCTGGCAGTCTTGGCTTCTTCTATGGGAAAACCAGAACAAAAACAAATAACAAAATGCAAGAAAGAAAACCTCCCAGCTCAGATAGCACGTGGTTCCCTAGAAGTATCAAGAATAAGTAACAGCATTGTTTGAGCTTCTTAGATGGGGAGGGTTGGCGTGGTTATAGTAGGATGTAGGATACTCTCTTCGTCAGAGTATATAAGACGTGACATTGGAATCATGTTCATTTATTTTGAGTGTTCATTTATTTTATTTTCAAAGCTCAGCTTCTAATATTCCAAGAAATGTGCAACTAATTTGAGTTCCTTTGGAAAGAGTAAGGCGGAGCCTGATATGTGTGATAACTGATTATGTCATTATCTAGATTAGTTTACATACCTGTTTTTCATGCCCTGAGACCTCAGAGGTATTGGAAAAGTAGTTATAAGGAAATATCTTAAGCTTTCATAGTTTAATAAGCTTTATATTTACAGTGTAAATGAGATTCATATTAGGAAAAAGAATAGAATGTAAATTCACATTTGTTCTCTGATGATGAGTGAGTAGACCCAGATACATCTTTCATGATATTACTGTCTAGGCATGAGAAATTTTAGGCAAGACAGGTCCCAGGACCTAATGGAAACTGCTAATGAAAGCACTTTGTAATTCCTGAGAGTTGGTCAGGTAGCCCTTATAAACAGGACATATGAATAATAGCTCTCTAACTTGGGCCGTAATTGATTCTCTATTTGAATTAAGCTGGTTTAAGTTTGGAACACCTTGCCAACTTAAACTCACCTATCTAGAGTAATGATTTGCAGGGCACTGAGAGAATTACAAAGCTCAAGAAATTTGTTGGGGGCAGGAAAATATTCCTTTACAGAAAAGTTTCTCAGGCTAGACACTTTTGACATTTTGGGACAGGTAATTTGCTGTAGGGATTGCCCTGTGCATTGGAAAATGTTTAGCATCATCTCAGGCCTCTACTCATCAAATGTCAATTGTACTAAGAACTAACTTAAATCTTTGTATTCTTTAAATAGTGACAGCTACAGAGTATGCACTCAGGAAATGGCTATTGAATAAAGGAAAGGAAAAGCAAAGTCATTTCACTGTTGACTCAATGTAAAAATCATATATTAATTTATTAACGTACCCATTTTTCTTTTCTTTTTTTTAAGATTTTATTTATTTATTTGACAGAGATAGAGACAGCCAGCAAGAGAGGGAACACAAGCAGGGGGAGTGGGAGAGGAAGAAGCAGGCTCCCAGCAGAGGAGCCTGATGTGGGGCTCGATCCCAGAATGCCGGGATCATACCCTGAGCCGAAGGCAGACACTTAACGACTGCGCCACCCAGGCGCCCCTAACGTACCCATTTTTCTAATGAACAACACATGTTTAACAACACACTTTCAGAAAAGTTCATGAAGTATAAAGGTGTATTTTAGTGCAGTATTATTTAAAGTTAACCTCCATTTAGTTCTACCCAGATTAAGAAAAAGAAAACTGCTAGCACCCCTAGAGAACTCTTGGAAGCAATTTTTAATACCAACCCCCATTTTCTCCCATAAGAGTGAGATAATAATTTTTTCATGGTTTTCATTTCCTCATTTTCTTTATATTTTCACTACTTAGTTTTGCATAAAAAAACATAAAAAACAATAAAAGCAACCAATAAAATTATTTCATGGTTATCATATCCTCTTTTTTTTTTTTTTACACTTTACCACTAAGTTTTGCATCTCTTCTTAACAATGGCTTGCTTTTCTATGTACTTTTACAAAGTTGTATCAATTATACAATATGTAATTATACAATATATACTTTTTTGTGTCTGGATTCTTTTGCTGAACATCATATTTTAAAATTTCTCTGTGCTGTTGTACGGCTATTGTCACTTCAGTTTTTTTTAATCTGTGAAGCATTCCATAGTATAAATATATAGTTATATACATTTATCTGTTATAATCCATTATATTGTTGACAGACATATACGTTTTACATTTCTGTCTCATACAGACAGTGATGATTTGAACATTCTTGCACATCAGTGCTGAAAACTTTCCCCAGCTTGAATAAAGCTGGCCTGCAAGTTTGTGGGAAACATACACACACACACACACAGACACACACAGACACACGGAGATTTATTTTAAGGAATTAGCTCCTACAGTCATGAAACTGGCAAGCCCAAGATCTGCAGTTAGGGAGGCAGGCTCTAGACCCAAAGATCTGATAATGCAGCTTGTATCTAAAGATAGTCTAGGGGCACCTGGGTAGCTCAGTTGGTTGAGCGTCTGCCTTTGGCTCAGGTCATGATCCCAGGGTTGCCTTTGGCTCAGGTCATGATCCCCAGGGTTCTGGGATCAAGTCCTGCAAGAGGCTCCTTGCTCAGCAGGGAGCCTGCTTTTCCCTCTGCCTGCCACTCCCCCTGCTTGTGCACTCTCTCTCTGACAAATAAATCAATACAATCTTAATAGTCTAGAGCCAGAATGAACTCTTCGCCCAGAGACCTCAGTCAATTTTTTCTTAAGGCCTTCAGCTGATTGAATGAGGCCCACCCACATAATGGAGGGTAATCTGCTTTACTCAAAGTCCACTGATTTAAACATTAATCTCATCTAAAGAATTCCTTCACAGCAACATCAAGACTAGTATTTGACCAAATATCTGGGTACAGTAGTCTAGTCAAGTTGACACATACTTCCAATTCATTGCAATGTTGATGGGTAGGCCTTCCTTGTCTCAGTTTAAAGTAAGAGAGTTTATTAAGATACCAAATCTTGACTGCCACATATTCTATTCTGATAAAATTTCAAGTTAGTGTTATAAATTCTCTTGTTGCTTATGTCAAATACATAGCATTAAGAAGTTTGTTTTTTTTCTTAAATCATATTAGATGAAGGATGTAGGAGACAACTTTTATTTTGTTGTTGATGATATTGTCTATGTTTGTTTTAATCATAGACCTTTAAAAACTTTGCTGTTTGAAATTATACCAAGACTATAATAGCAGAGAAACCAACTTTAATTGGGGCGGATGAGAATGCTGAAGCATCCCTACCTTGAACTAATAGACCCACTTCTGTTAGAACCAGTGGAATCTAAGGACTGAGTAGAATGACAAGCACTGTTTGGAAAGACTGTGTTTATATATACAGGACTCTCTTGCCCAGCAGGTTTACTAAGATCAGATTTATTTTTCAGGTGGCCTTGTTATCTTATCAACACCAGTGTCTCAGTCAGCTCTAGGATTTGAATCAACACTAATTTGTTCTCCATTGCTATTATTTTATCATTTTGAGTATGTTATATAAGGGGAATCATATGGCATGTATCCTTTTGAAGCTGACTTTTATTCATACAGCACAATGCCTCTGAGATCCATCCAACTTGTTTCTTATATCAGTAGTTTCTTCCTTTTATTGCAGAGTCATCGGCAGAATGGATGTACCACACTTTGTTTAATCATTCACTTATCTTAGGATATTTTAGTTGTTGTCAGTTTGGGGCTATTACAAATAAAGCTACTATTAAAAATCCTGTCTAGATTTTTATGCAGACTTATTTTCATTTCTCTGGAATAAAGACCCAGAGATATGATTGTGGGGTCATGTAAATGTATGTTTAGTTTTTTACAAGGAAACCTGCAACCTAATCACAGACTGGCTGTACCATTTTATGTTACAAATCCAGTGTATGACAAATCCAGTTTCTCCACATTCTCACCACATTTTCTTATTGCCACTAGTTTTTATTTTAGCTTTCCTAATTTGTAGTGATATCAAATTCAAATATCTCATTCACTGTGATTTTCATTTTGGATTTCATTCATTGTGGTTTTAATTTGCATTTTCCTAATAACTAACAACGTTGGATATCTTCTCATGTGCTTATTCACCACCCTTGAATCTTCTTCAGTGAAATGCCGCCTCATGTCATTTGCCCATTTTCTTTTATTTTTTAAAGATTTATTTCTTTATTTCAGAGAGAGAGAGAGTGCACACATGAGTAGGGGAGAAGTAAGGCTGGGGGAGCGGACCCCCGCTGAGTGGGGGCCTAACCAACTCAGTCCCAAGACCCAGAAATCATGACCTGAGCTGAAGTCAGATACTTAACCGACCGAGCCACCTAGGCACCCCTCCTTGCCCATTTTCTAATCAAATATTTTTCTTACTAAGTCTGAGTGATTTTTAAAATATATTCTAGATAATGAGTCCTTTTGCAGATATGTGGTTTGAAAATATTTTTAGACTGTGCTTTTCATTTCTTCCTCTTAAAGTTTTTCATAAAGCAAAATTTTTAATTTTAATGAAGTTTACTTTGTCCATTTTTTAAAAATTAGTTTATGGATCCTGCTTTCTGTATTATATCTAAGAAAACTGACCAAGCATGAGGTCCTGAAGGTTTTCTACTGTGTTTTCTTCATCATTTTCCATCTAAATCTATGTTTCACTTAGAGTCAAATTTTATACAAGGTGTGATGTTTAGGCCAATATTATTTTTATTTGTTTTTATTTTGCCTATGGATATTCAATTATTCCAATTCAATTACACCAATCATTTTTGAAAAGCCTATATTTCCTGCACTGAATTCTTTGTGCATGTTTCTCATAAGTCAGTTGCGTGGGGCTATTTCTGGGTTCTTTATTCTGTTCTATTGATCTATGTATCTATCCCTTACCCATTTTTGATCATTATAGCTGTAAAAGTCTTTGTTATACCTTATAAGAGTGGTTCCTCCCACTTTATTCTTGTTTATAAAAATTGTTTTATTTATTCTAGTTCCTTGGCCTCTTGATATACATGTTAGAATAATCTACATTAATTTGTATATCTACAAAAATATTTTTGGTTTTTATTGGAATTTTGTTAAAACTATATATCTATTTGGAGAAAATTGTCTCCTTCACTGTATTGAGACTTCCAGTCCATGAACAAGGCATATCACTCCTTTTCTTTAAAACTTCTTTGATTTCTTTCATCAACATTGTATAGTTTTCAACATATAAGTCCTTTTTTGTTAGATTTATACCTAAATATTTTACTTAAATTTTGAACACTTGAAAGTTGCATTGCATATTTAACTTTAGTTTTCACATATTCATCATTAATATATAGAAATACAATTAATTTTTATGTTTTTACCTTGTATCTTATGACTGAACTCACTTATTCTAAGAAGTTTATTTTTCACATTTCTTGGGATTTTCTAGATAAACCATATTTCATCAACAAATAGGAACAATTTTCAGTTTTATTTCTTTCTACCATTCTGTACATCTTTTATTTTATCTTATTTGTTTGTTGGTTTGTTTATTTATTTATTTATTTTAGCTTATTGTGGTAGCTAGGACTTCTAGTAATAGGTTGAATAGCAGTGGGGGATGGTGGAGAGCCTTGCTTTGTTCCTGATTTTTTGGATGAAAGCATTCAGTCTTTCACGATTAAGTGTGATATTAGCTGTAAGATTTTTTGGTAAATAATCTTTATCAAGCTGAAAAAGTTCTTACTGTATTTCTCATATTCTGAAAGGTTTTTTCACAAATGGATGCTGAATTTTGTTGAATGCTTTTTTCTGCATCAGTTGATGTCATGTGATCTTTTTCTTTTGTAGTATGGAGGATTACATTAATTGATTTTTTAATATTGACCAAGCCATTTTTCTATTGTTCTATCAAATGTTATTACATGGATGGCATGGTCTCCAATTGTAATTTTAGGTTTTGTCTATTTCTCCTTTGAGATCTATCAGTTTTTGGTTCACACTTTTTACAGTTCTGTTGTTTGATGCGTGTACATTTGCAATTGCTATATTTTCGTAATGGATTACCACTTTTTTCCTTAAGTAATGTTCGTCTCTGCCTCTGTCCCTAGTGAGTTTCTTTACTCTGAACTGTACTTCATTGATGTGAATGGAGCCCCTTCTCTTTTCATTTGATTCGTGTTTGCATGGCATATCTTTCCCTATTTAACTTTCAACCTATCTATATTATTACATTTTAAGTGAATTTCTTAAACACAGTATATAGCTGGGTCATTTTTTTTTAACCCACTCTCAATCTACATTATTAATTGATGTATTTAGACCATTTATATTTAATTTACTAATTTATAAACCAGGATAAATTCTACTATTTTCTTATTTTTGGTTTTGGTTGTTCCCTTTGTTTTTTGCTTGTTTTCCTTTCTCCTGCCTTACAGAGGGTTCAAACTTTTTAGAATTGAATTTTGATTTATGATAGTATTTTTCAGCATATCTCTTTGTATATATAGACTTTTTAATGGTTGTTTTAGGTATTACATTATATATACCAAACTTGTCATAGTCTACTAGTTTCAAAATCTTACCTCTACAAATTTAGTGTAGAAACCTTACATCCCTTTAAATCTGTTTAGCTTCTCCATTTATAGTATAATTGCCTTAAGTATTTCTTCTATATACATTGATAACAGATGGTATTATAAGTTTTGCTTCAACCATTAAAATAATTTAGAAAATTCAAGATGAAAAGGAAATTTGGTTATATTTACCCATATATTTGCTCTTTCTGTTGTTCCTTGTTCTTTCCTGATGTCTTAGTTTTTCTTCATCTGACAATGTCGATTTTTCCTCTATTCCTGAAGTATATTTCTGCTGAGTATAGAATTATGAGTTGACAGTTCTTTGCTTTTAGCACTTGAAAAATGTGGCCATTTCTTTCTGGACTTCATGGTTTGTAATAAGATATCTGCTTTTATTCACACTGTTTTTCTCCTATAGGTAAAGTGTTATTTCTCATGTGCTATTTTCAAAAGTTTTACTATGAATTTTCTGGGGTTCAGCCTGTTTTGGGGTTTTCTGAGCCTCCTGAATCTATAGATTATATCTTATGCTAAATTTGAAACATTATCAATCATTATTTCTTCAAATACTTTTTCAGTCCCACTCTTTTTATCTTTTGTTTTCAAGACTCCAATGGCATAAATATTAGATCTTCTGTTACAGTCCTACAATTTCCTAAGGATCTGTTTTTGTTTTTGTTTTTCCAGTCTATTTTCTCTCAGTTGTTCAAACTAAGTAATAACTATTCTATCTTTGAGTTTGCTAATTCTTTACTCTGTCCTCTCCATTCTACTGTTGAACCTGTTCATTGAGTTTTTAATTATTCTATTTTTCTGTTCTAAAATGTCATTTTTGGGGGTGCCTGGGTGGTGCAGTCATTAAGCGGCTGCCTTCGGCTCAGGGCATGATCCTGGCATTCTGGGATCGAGCCCCATGTCAGGCTTCCCCATTGGGAGCCTGCTTCTTCCTCTCCCACTCCCCCTGCTTGTGTTCCCTCTCTCGCTGGCTGTCTCTCTCTCTGTCAAATAAATAAATAAAATCTTTTAAAAAAATAAAATAAAATAAAATAAAATGTCATTTTAGTTTTTCTTTGTATTTTTTATTTCTTTGCTGAGACATTTCTGTTGAAATTTTTAAAAAAAAGTTGTTTCCAGCATGTTATTCCTTGTTAGTTACAGCATTTTTATGATTGCTCCTTTAAAATTCTTTTCCGATAATTCTAACATCTGTGTCATGTTGGTGTTGACATCTGTTGATTTTTTTTTCTCATACAAGTTGAAATTTTTGTGTTTCATGGTATGATAAGTGATTTTTTTTTATTGTAAATTCATTACTTGGGTATTGTCTTATGAGACTGGAAATTATTTAGTAGTCTTCCTCTGACACACTTTTGCTGGGGAAGAAAAGTACCACCTCTTTATGCCAGATCAGGGTGGAAGTTTCTCTTCCCACCCAGGGAAGAAGGGGGAGGGGTTCCATATTATTAGTGGACTGGTATAGAAACTCAGGTTCCCACTAGGTCTTCACTGATACTACAATATCTGGGAGGGGAACTGCACCTTGATACTGCTCTCTACATGGCCTCCACCAATACCATAGTGGGGGGAATGGCCTTACTTATGAGTGACAGTGAAATCTTTGACTCTCCACTGGGTCTCCTCTGACACCGTCATAACAGGGATGGGCAGGGGTGTGTCTTTACTGCCTGGTGGGGAAGAAAATCCTGCCCATTCAACTCAACCATTTTTATTTTATTTTATTGTATTGTATTATTTTATATTTATGTATTTATTTATTTGTTTATGTATGTATTTATATACATATCTATTTAGTTAATGAAGTATAGTTTACACACAGTGTTACATTAGGTCTGGGTATACGACATGCTGATTCCACAGCACTATACATTATGCTGTGCTTGCCACAAGTATAGCTGCTATCAGTCCACTCAACCGTTTTTAATATCACCCCTCCTCTCAAACCCCAGCACCTTTTACCTCTACCTACCTTTGCAGGAAAGGAAATTTGGTAAGTTTTGTTGCAGCCTGGGAGACTAGTCTATTCTCCTCATGGACCTTTGCTGGCGAAGGTGGTGTAGGGATGCAATTTTCTCAGTGGTATTTGGCAGGACTAGAGCAATTATTGTCTAAAAGCTTTCTTCTTGCTAGGCTGCCCCTTTTCTGGTACTTTGGCTAGAGAAAGGAGGCTTTTTCTGGCAGGGTTTGGTTTTGTTTTTTGTTTTGTTTTGTTTTTTGTCTATGCTCATTGGCATTTCTGTGCTGCCATCTTCTCTATCACCCAGTCTGGCATAATTCATGAGGGAAAAGGAAAACCCAAGGAATGCAGAGCCATTTTGTTCCTCAGATACTTAGTTTCCTAGCCAGTTGGTCTTCTCTTCCCTACCTTTAAGAGTCCTCTTATGTTCGTTTTACGTGTGCCAAGTTTTTAATGTACTTAGTGGAAAGAATGCAGTAAAGTACATCTAATCCAACGTTCCTAATACATAACTGCATTCATTTTTTAAATTATAAATTTATTTTTTCTGGTTAGCTCAACCTAGGTTTTCATATCTCCTATCTCAGTATGTTTCTTGAACTGGGATTGTTCATTACCACTGTAGAATATAATGTCAGTAATGTTTACAAGGGAAACATTAACCTAAGGAGGAAAATTTAGCGTTTAATGAACTTTCTTAATTACGGAACTTTTCTGATCCAGTAAATATTTCAGAACACCCAGGCTGTGTTTATATAATACCACTGAAATGGCTGTGTCCCTATCAATCTTTACTTTTGCAATTCTGTCACTATTGTTGATTTGTCTAAGTCAATCGGAAAGACTTGATTATAATATAAATAAATATGAAGATGGCTATATACAGTGGGAAGACCTCATGGCTATAGATGAAGAAAAAGTCAAAATTTTTATGAGTGTAGCTAATTTTAATCAGTATTTTTAAGTTAAATGATAATACCTGAAATGAAAACTGAAATAGAGGACAGGAGACCTCAATTCTTACCAAATTTTAGCTACCTAGTGGTAAAGGATCAGAGACAAATCTTTATCATTGGTTTCTATTCCAACTCTTTCCAGCCAGCAGGGTTGGAATAACATGTAACCTTTAAGGTTATTTTCAGAATAATTGGCTGGACAGTGTATCTTTACTGATTGAATAGTGTGGATTGATGCTACCTGATCACAGGTCATCCCAGTCCTTCTTGGGCATTCAATATTTACTCTCCATCTCTCAGTTCCTCTGGATATGCTGACTGGATGTGAGCTGTCCACATAATTGATTTCTGTTTTATTATAATTATTATTTTTCAAATGTCATAGTTTAAAAATACATCATTCAATATAAGAAACACACAAACTCATTTTTTTCTTGGAGTTTAAGGGAAATATTTATTTGGACTATGAAATGGAGATTTGTACACATGGATATGTTATGAATAATGAACAAAGAGTCAAAGTTGGATTTACAGGATTAAAAGAATTAAAATGTCTCTAGACTCTAATTTTGGTAGGAGAGTAAATGCTTTACTTTTTTCTTGGTACACATCCTTTCCTGTCATGTGCATGAAAATGCATGTGCACAAACACACTTTATTAATAATGGAAGATATTTAAGGGACTGGTATTGGTTGAAAGAATATTTTATGAAACTCATGAAAATAGTTTTTTATTGAGAAATGTCTGTAGTCTAAAGGATATCTTCCCAGCCTCCACAATCTCTACATGAGGCATGTAAATGATCAGGCCTTTGAACAAATAAAATTATGCTCTATTTCTGTAATTATAATCTAGGGGCTACACTTACACTTATCTGTCAGTTTTAATTGGATTTATAAGGTAAGATTTATTTGTGATAATTCATGGATGATCTAATTATCCATATTCCAAAAAGCAGATCCAGATGCTATTAGGAACTCTTAATAATATTTAGTCCTGATTCTCTGAGAAAGGAGAGAAGGATTGTGGCCAGACAACAGCAAAATTTCTCGTAGTCTGATTAGCTCATTTTTCCAAATGCTTTTTCTGTTGGCCATATCACCATTCAGAATCCAATTTTGGCATTCCTAAATGACTCATTTATCTGGATTATTCATATATAATGAGTGTGTTATTTTGTGGTGCAGGATCACATGGCTTTTGGAGACTGAAACCAACTTTATTTCATTATGACTGATTTCCTAATGTTCCACACAATTTTCACTGCAGAATGGAGGCAGCAGCATGGAAGTGATGATGAATTAGTGTTTATTATAATTATTTCTCGGATAATTGGTATTTATATTTATCATGACTCCACCACACAAATGTATTTATTTCAAAAACATTTTTGTTCTAGATGACTAGTGATTTCTCCGAATTATCTTATGACCTGAGACATCACTGTCACTATCAAGTTTAACAAGAAAAACAGGTACCAAGACAAGAAGATTTAAGACAAAATAGATATAATGTATGAAAAAACAATACAAAACCCACTACAAACATTCACTGAGAACTTATATGCCAAATGTGGTAAGTTTTTTTTTAATTAACTATTTTTATAGGTTATTATTTGATATACTTGTATATTATCTATTTTTTTACTTTGGTAAGCAAACTGAATGATAAAAACACAAGTGACTTATATTTCTTTAAAAATATTTGTTAATCATAGCTGTAATATAAAATGTTAAGTTTTAAAGCAATTTAATCAACAAAATTTTTTTGTTTAAACATAATTCTGAAACCTGTTTCTCTTTTCTCTGTATTTTAAGTATCACACATTTGTCATTATTAAGTTTTTCATCAAAGAACCTTACCATATCTCAGAATTAATATTCTAAATCTAAATATTGTTAAAAATTATTTTTAGTGAGCCTATATTAAGTTTAATTTTTTAAAGGAATAAATATTAAACAAAATTTTGTCTATTGTTTACCATGTATCAGTACCAAAATTTTGTCTATTGTTTACCATGTACCAGTAAAAAGGAATTGAAAATGCTTGATCTCTGTTCACCATAAAATGATTCCCTATTACCTAAATAACTAATTTTCAACATTCCTTTTTGCTCACCTGTTAACTAATCATTCAGATAATGTTGGTTTTTTTTAAATTTATTGTATCACACACAGTCTACAGAATGGGAGAAAATTTTTGCAAACCATATATTTGGATAAGGGATTAATATTCAAAATATATAAAGAGCTCAGTCAACTCAATAACAACAATAGCAACAACAAAAACCCCAAACAATCTAATTAAAACAGGGGCAGAAGACATTTCTCCAAAGAGAACATCAAAATGGCCAACAGACACATGAAAAAATGTTCAACATCATTAATTATCAGGGAAATATAATCAAAACTACAATGATATATTACTCCAAACCTGTTAGAATGTCTATCATCAAGTCAAGCAACAATAGGTGCTGGAGAAGATGTGGTGTAGAAGGGATCCCTTATATATTGTTGGTGGGGATGTAACCTGGAACCACTATGAAAACAATATGGAGGTCCCTAAAAAATTAAAAATAAATCTACCATACAATCCAGCAATTCCACTTCTGGGTATGTACCCAAAAGAAATAAAAACAGAATTTTGACAAGATATATACATTCCCATGTTTATCACAACATTATTCATAATAGCCAAAATATGGAGACAATCGAAACACCCATCAATAGATCAATGGATAAAAAAGATGTGGTACAGATACCTAATGGAATATTATTCAACCCTGGGAAAGGAAGGTACACTTCCATTTGCCTCAGATTTTTCCACTTGTAAAATGGACATATTTTCAGGGACCCTGGGTGACTCAGTTGGTTAAGCGTCTGCCTTCAGCTCAGGTCATGATCCCAGGGTCCTGGGATTGAGTCCTACATCAGGCTTCCTGCTCAGCAAAGGACTCTGCTTCTCCCTCTCCCTTGCTCTCCACTGTGCTCTTTCGTTCTCTCTCAAATAATATAAATAAATAAATAAATAACTTATAAAAAAAAAGCGCAGATGGGGCGCCTGGGTGGCACAGCGGTGAAGCGTCTGCCTTCGGCTCAGGGCGTGATCCCGGCGTTATGGGATCGAGTCCCACATCAGGCTCTTCCACTATGAGCCTGCTTCTTCCTCTCCCACTCCCCCTGCTTGTGTTCCTTCTCTCGCTGGCTATCTCTGTCAAATAAATAAATAAAATCTTTAAAAAAAAAAAAAGCGCAGAAGAAGATGGACATATTTTCACTTACAGAATGGGAGCCCAGATATACAAAGAGGAGCTGGATATAAACAATCACTGCCCATGAGAACGACTCTTGATGAACCAATTTCCCACTCCAGTTTCTCTTCAGTGTTATCTTTGGTAGCTGTCCCAGTTTTGACCTAGACTGATCTACAGAATCCAGATCTCTTTATGAGAGGTTAGTGCAGTGGTCCACCCTTTCCTATGTGGAGTGAAGTTCTGTCTCAGAACACAATATTCACACCCTTAACTCATTCAGAAATTAAAGGAACCTTTATATATACAGAGCCATCATTTTTAGAAATGGAAATTATAATTATTTTCATCTATCATCATCATCATCATCTGTCTATCCATATTATATGCTTTTCCCTGAGCTTTTTTCTGAGCGAGCAATCCAAGAGACAACACAAAATGCCTTTATGACCCAGCTTTGGAAGTCATGCATCATAATTCTGTCATGTATAAATGGTTGTACAATTTTATCTTTGATTTGATGTGGGAGGGCCCTTCTTGAATACCAGGAGGCAAGATCACTCTGAGACCCATCGTAGAGGCTAGCAACCAAATATGTTTACTTGAGTTCATAAAACTGAATATTTTATGTTTTTTTAATATTTAGAAATATTTTAATTTATCCAGATTTTCAAGTCATTAAATATTTCTAAATGTTAGGTTTAATTCTGGAATGATATTCCATTGTGTAGCTATGTGTAATTGTGTAGCTATAATTTAGTTAACACATCTATTATTGGAACACTTAGGTCATTTTATTTTTTGCCATTTTAAAACAACCAATGAGCAAATTCAGTGCTAAATCTTTACATAGAAATAAATTAATATGGATCCTTAAAATGCATTACTAGAATTAAACTCTCTGGATCCAATGGCACAAGCCAGAAGGATAAGCTTTGAATATATTGGAGAATTGTTCTCCAAAAAAGTTATTTCAATTTAATCTTTTATTAGCAAAGAATTGTGAGTTGTCTATTTTTTCTGATTTGATAAATTATCTTATTTGTATTTTAGTTAATATTTCTTTGATTACTAATTTTGCTGAAATTCATTGGTGATTCATATTTTGGAGATTGCACATACATACATACATATGTAGATAGGTAGATAGATATGCACATACGTAGATTTGTAAAATTAATGTTTTGCTTTTTAAAAATGAATTCTTAGAGTGTATTACATTTAAAACTATAAATCTTATTTTTAAATAGGCTTTATTGTTAGAACAGTTTTAGATATACAGAAAAATTGAGAAGATAATACAATTTCCCTTATATTAACGCCTTACATTAGTATGATATATTTGTTATAATTAATGAACAATGAATAATTAATGAACAATTATTGATGCATTATCGTTAAAGTCCATACTTTGTTTGGATTTCTTTACATTTTACCTAAAGTCCTTTTTTTGTTTCAGGATCCATCTAGGATATTACCTTACCTTTAGTTGTCACATATGCTAAAGTTCTTCTTGGCTGTTACAGTTTCTCAAATTTCCTTTGTTTTTGATGACCTGGCCAGTTTTAAGAAGTACTGATCCGGGTATCTTGTAGAATGCTCCTCTATTGGAATTTGTCTGATACCTTTTTCATGAATAGACTAAGGTTATAAGTTTTTAAGAAAAGGATTTTAGAGGCAAAGTACCATTTCAGTCACACCTTGTCAAGGGCACGTACTATTAAAATGATTTATCACTGTTGATAGTGACCTTGATCACCTGGCAAAAGGTATTTGTCAGGATTCTCCACTACAGTTTCAGTCTCTCTCTCTTTTACTTGTACAAGCCATATGTAAAAAATGAGGACTTAGGCTCCCATGGAATATCTACACTAAATATTTGTAATTCTGCATCAGATATTTGATTTGTGTCAAATTTTATTTTATTTTATTGCTCAAATTATTTGAGCTTTGGTAATTGACAGGTCTTTCATCAGATCCTTTGATATATCCCTATCAGTCGAGGTTGTTTTCATATTTTCTGAGAAAGTCTTTACATTTTGGCACTACTAGATGCTCTAGACGAACAGGTTCATCTTGTATATTTCTTGCATCAGTCCTGGAGGCAGGAATTCTCTATAAAAACTCTGTGTGTGTGTGTGTGTGTGTGTGTGTGTGTGTGTGTGTGTGTAGTTGGAGAATGATATGAGAAACCCATAAATGGTTACCAGGTGTGCTCACTTCTATCAGGGTGTCATTGCTTCTAGCCCACGTCAGCTGAGGTAGCAAAGACCTACACGTGTTTATGCTAACCTGTGTATATCCACACATGTAGAAATATTTCTATATGTATTTGCATCTATATTAAGCAAAACATGACATCATATTGATATCTCCAAGTCTACTTCATTAGCATATGAGTCATTCTAAACTTTTCCTCTTAGTTTTCTGGAAATTCCCACTCCAAATAGTGAGAAACTTCCCTCCCACCTTCTGCCATCTAGTTACTTAATTGTTCAATTTCCATTTACATGTATAACAGTATCAGATTTGTTAGCCTATTCCTCCATGGGAAACTACTTTATTAACTAGAACACAGGGCTTATATGTAGTTCTCTTGACTTCAGTCTTACAATTCCACTCATTTTCAAAGTTACTTAAAAAGTCAGCACCTTTTCTTCTCACCCCCTTCGGTGACATTGTTTCATACATTTGAAATAGCAAATTATTTTGTCACCATCTGCTTTCCATCCTGGAACCTCTCCATATCTTAAAGGAGATGTTTTAAAATTTTTCATCCAAACTTTTCACTTTCTGTGCTATAAAGTTCTACAGATTTTGACGAATGCATGGTATCATATACCCACCTACTACAGCATCATTAAAAAATAGTTTTACTGCCCTAAAAAGTCCCCTTTGTTTCACCTATTCTTTCAACTCCCAAACCCCTGACAACTACTGATCTGTCTACTGTCTATAGTTTTCCTATTTCCAGAATAATATTTGATTGGAATCATACAGTATGTAGCCTTTTCAGATTGCTTCTTTCACATAGCAATGTGATTTGAAGGTTCATACGTGTCTTTTCGTGGCTTAATAGCTAATTTATTTTTATCACTGAATAATATGTCATATGGATGCACCGCAGTTTATCCATTCACCTGTTGAAGGACATCTTGGTTGCTTCTAAGTGATTTTGAATGAAGATGTATAAACTGTTATGTGCAGGTTTTTACATGGACACAGTTTTTCAGTTCTTTTGGAAAAATACCCAGAAGCACAATTGCTGACCTGCCAAACATCTCCAAAGCTGGTGTACCACTTTGCGTCTCCATCAGCAATGATTTAAGTTCCTGTGGCTCTACATCCTTGCCAGCATATGGTATTGTTAAGTTCTTTGGATTCTAGCCATTCTAATAGGTGTGAAGTGGTATCTCACTGTTGTTTAAATTTCCAATTCCCTAATTACAAATGAGATTGAGCATGTTTTCATATGCTTACTGGTTATCTATTTATCTTTTTTTTTTGGTGGAATGTTTGCTCAGATCATTTTGTCCATACTGAATTGGGTTGTTTGCTTTTTTATTGTTGAATTTTAAGTAACTTTTGTTATATTTGGATACAACTCTCTTATTATATGTGTGGTTTGTGAACAATTTCACCCAGTTTGTAGCATGCATTCTCATTCATTTTACAGCATATTTTGCAGAGCAGAAAATTTTAATTTAATAAAATCTAACTTTAATTTTTTCTTTCACGGGTCATACTTTTGATGTTGGTTCTGAAAACCTATCACTAAACCGATGCTCTCCTAGATTTTTCTATGTTATATTCTGAGTTTTTAGAGTTTTCCAGTTTATATTTAGTCTGTGATCCGTTTTGAATTCATTTTTGTGACAGACATAAGGTTTGTGTCTAGTTTCTTTTGTATGTACCTAAATAAATGAATATTGTGTCCTTTCTAGCATATCAGGGATCGCAAAGGCTGAAAGGAAATGTTGGCTATATATGACTTTCTTCAATGATAAAAACATTTAAAAATCTTTGTTGCCAGAATTGCTGTCCATTAGCCACATATAGTTATTGAACACTTAAAATGTGGCTAGAGCAACTGATGAACTGAATTTTTACTTTTATACATTTTACCTAAATTTAAATAGCTATAAATGGGGTGTAGCTACATATTGAACAGCAGAGAAAAGTGATTTATCAGGGGTGCTGTAATCTTTTTTTTTTTTTTCTTTTTAAGAGAGAGAGAACCAGAGCAAGAGGGGAAGGGCAGAGGGAGAGGGTGGGAGAGGGAGAGAGAGAATCTTAAGCAGACTTGACATGGGGCTTCATATCATGAGCTTGAGATCATGCCTGACCTGAAATCAAGAGTTGGATGCTTACCAACTAAGCCATCCAGGGGCCCCTTTGGAATCCTTTTGATTAAAATATTTCATTTTCGAAATAATCATTTACCCAGGCTTTTCCTAATTACCTACCTTATTTTGAGGTACATTTTACATATAGCAAGTACATAAATCTAATGTGTACAACTGAATAAATGCTTACATACATCAAAACCTATTTAACTGCCACCCAGATCAAGATTTAGAACACTTCCATCATTTTAGAACATTTCCTTGTGCCTTTTCCAGTTAGTATCCCCTTTGAGGAGTAATCATTATTCTGACAACTATCATCATAAATTAGTTTGGCTTGTTTCAAAGTAATATAAATTAAGCAATGATTTGTATTATTTTGTATAGAATTTCTCTCTCTCACTATGGTTAAGATGCACCTATTCTGTGTGTATTACTAGTGTAGTGTTTTCCATTGCTGTGTGGAATTTATTTTATGAATATTCCACATTTTTTTTTTACCCATTCTAGGGATAGAGACATTTGGAATGCTTTCAGTGTTAGGCTATCATAAATAAATCTGTGATTACATTCTTCTACATGTTTCTACGTGTTCTTCTACATATGTGTGTATGTGTATATATGTGTATATATATATATAAAAACATTAGTTCAATGTTAGAAGAGCTATAGGAGAGTGTTCAAAAGTGTTTATACTAATGTACATTCTTATCAGCAATGTAAGAGAATATATTTTAGATATTGAGTAATTGAGTCATAGAAAATTAAATAACTTGACCAATGACATAGCTGATAAATGTCAGAGCAGGAATTCAAATGAAGAAATGTAGAATTATAGACTGCCTTCTTCACTACTAAATATTGCACAAAGAACAAGTAAGCAAATAAAAAAATACCAAATAGACAAAAAAAGAAAAAGGAAAAAAGACAGAAACAGAACTTAAGTTATCCTAATAACAATAAAAAATTAAAGCAATATTTCAGGGAATGTGGTGGAGTAGGAGGATTCTAAGCTCACCTTGTCTTGCAGTTATAACTAGATAATACCCAAATCAATGTAAATGACCCAGAAAATGACCCGAAGACTGGCAGAACAGACTCTCCACAGCTAAATATAGAGAGAGGCCACATCAAAGAGGGCACAAAGGGCAGAAAAAAGATTAGGAGTTAAGAGGACCCACAGAACTATCTGAGGGAGGGAGGGAGGGATGTTGTGTGTGAAGAGAGGAAAGGAGCAAACCCAGTACCAGTTACCCCAGGCACAAGGGACGCACACAGGGAAGACAGATCCCTATAATATTTGACTTTGAAAGCCAGAGATGCCTGGCTTCATAATTCTTATAATCAGTGGGGCTTAACTCCTGGAAATTTAAAAATCAGTAGGCTTGACTCTGGGAGATGGTCATAGGCAACTGAGTCCTGCCCTTAAAGAGACAGCACAACAAAAACCCTGCAGAGGTACATCACAGAAGCAGCAGTTTGAAAAATGCCTGTGGCTTATGGGAAGATTTTCTTACTAATCTCAGACCATGAGCTGGAGGGGCAGGGATCTTTGGGAGACTTCAAGTACAAAAGAGCTGGTGGGCACAACTTTCCTCCCTCACCCCTCAGCCTAGAAATACACACACCTGTGGGTACCATTGCCATGCTAACACTCTCCATCTTGTTTGATAAAAGCACACCCCACCCCCGCTGGCTTCTACAGATCTGATCCCTCTAACCCAGCCAGGTTTGGCTGGGGTTTTCCCAGATGGCTACAGGTCCCCTCCCACAGCAGATCCTCACAGAACTTGCTGGCATCACGTGCCCCACCCCTGCATTCTGTAGACCTGCCCCTTCCAATACACCCTTGCTGGAGACAATCCAAAACAGTGGCAAAAGCCTGGCAGTGTGCAAGTAGCCTTGACAGAGGCCAGCAGCACTCCAAAGTGACTCCTACACTGGTGAAAGGGGAACAAACCCATACACCAGTCCAACTGTAGCCCCAGTAGTGGCCTAGAGGCAGACATCGAGTCTGAGTTCAGACCCCATCCACCAATAAAATCTTCTCAGAAGGAACATAGGGAAAACACCCTGCAGTGTGATGCTGCTGTATCCCTGGAAAGCTCCTCGTCTGACTTAAGCCCAAGGTAGCCTTAGACTAGCCCACTAACAACACAGGGCCCAAACCCTGCCACAACAGACAGAGACAACCATTGCAGATGACGGAACTGAAGGTAAAAGTGGCTCAGCTACAATAGTAAGGCTCATGCAGTACACATAGGAGACACCCATGAAGTATCAGGTTCTGATGAACAAAGGCACTTCAGGGCATTATAGGTCCTCTTCTTCATATGGCCACTACTTTCAAGAGCAGGAGACATGGATGACTTTCCTAACACATAGAGACAGACACAGGGACAAAATGAGGAGAGAGGAATGTGTCCCAAATGAAGGAACAGAACAAAATCACAGCCAGAGATTTAAATGCAACATATATGAGTTATAAGTAATATGCCTGATAGAGAATTTAAAGTAATGGTTATAAAGATATTCAGTGGACTTGAGAAACAAGTGGAAGACCTTGGTGAGACCCTCAGCAAAGAGAGAGAAAACATAAAAAAGAATCAGAGATGAATAACCCAATAACTGAAATTTAAAATACACCAATGGAATATTACTCAGCCATAAAAAAGAATGAAAACTTTCCATTTGCAACAATGTGTATGAAGCTAGAGTATTATGCTAAGTGAATTCACTTAGTCAGAAGTCAGAAAAAAACAAATACCATATGATTTCACTCATATGTGGAATTTAAGAAACAAAACAGATGAACATGAGGAGAAAAAAGAGAGAGGCAAACCATAAAACAGACTCTTTTAACTATAGAGAAAAAACTGAGGGTTGCTGGAGGGGGATAGGCAGGGGGATAGATTAAATAGGTGATGGGTATTAAGAAGGGCACTGCTTGTGATGAGCACTGGGTGTTGTATGTAAGTGATGAATCACTAAATTCTACACCTGAAACTAATATTACATGTATGTTAACTAACTGAAATTTAAATAAAAACTTGAAACAACAACAAAAAACACATAATAAAATAAAATGCACTATATGGAATAAATAGACTAGGGGAAGCAGGAAATGGACCAGTAATCTGGAGGACAGAGTAATGGAAAGCCATCAAGCTGAAGAGGAGAGAAAAGAATAATAAAAATGAAAATAGACTAAGGGAACTCGGCAACAACATCAAGTATAATAACATTTGCATTATAGGTATCCCAGAAGAAGAGAGAGAAAAGGGGGCAGAAATTTTATTTGAAGAAATAAATAGCTGAAAATTTCCTGAGTCTAGAAGGAGACAAATCCAGATCTGTGAGGCACAGAGAGTCTCCAACAAAATCAACCTAAGGAGGTCCACACCAAGACACATAGTAATTAAAATTGCAAGGTAGTGATAAAGAGACAAGTTTAAAAGCAGCCAGAGAAAAGGGTTATATACTAGGGAAACACCATAATTCTATCATCTGGTTTTGTAGCAGAAACTTTGCAGGCCTGAGAAAAGTGGTAAGATATATTCAAAGTGCTGAAAGAAAACAAAAATCTTGCAACCAACAATACTCTATCCAGAAAAACTATCACTCAGAATAGAAGGAGAGCTAGAGAGTTTCCCAGACAAAGAAAAGTTAAATGACCACTAAACCAGTCCTATAAGAAATGTTAAAGGGGAAATTTTGAGTGGAAAGGGGGGACAATAAGTAGGAGTAAAAAGATAGGAAGCACAAAAGCTTATAAAATATGTTTTATAATATATTATAAAATTAATATATCTGTGAAAATCAGTCAAGGGATTCACAAAATAAAAGGATATAAAGTATGACACCACATACCTAAAACTTAGTGCTTTAGTCTAGGTTCAAATTTAAGAAACCATAAACTTAATAAAGACTGTGATATACATAAGATGTTATATAAAACTAATGGTAGCCAAAAATCAAAAACAAGTAATAGATATGCAAAACATAAAGAGAAAAGAATCAAAGTATATCACTGTGAGTGAAGAGAGAAAGAAAAGAAAGGAACACAGAACTATACAAACAACCATAAAATAAATAACAACATGGTAATAACTATGTAACTATCTAATTCTTTGAATGTAAATGGACTAAAAGCCTCAATCAAAAGATGTAGTGTGACAGAATGGATAAAAAGGGAAGAGCCATCTATATATTGCCTAGAAAAGACTCATTTCAGACCTAAGACACCTGTAGATTGAAAGTGTCCATGTGGAAGAGCATTTATCATGCAAATGGAAGTGAAAAACTGGGGTAGCAATATTTATATTAACAAAATAGCCTTTAAAATGAAGAGTGTAACAAGATAAAGAAGGATACTATACGAACATAAAAGAGGAATCCAACAAGATATAATAATTGTAAATATTTATGCACACATATGGGAGGACCCACATACATAAAGCAGCTAATAATAAACTTGGAGTAACCAATACTAACACAATAATAGTAGGGGACTTTAACACCCCACTTACAGCAATGGATAGCTCATCCAAACAAAATCAACAGGGAAACAGTGGGTTGGAATAACACATTGGACCAGATGGATCTGACAGATATATTCAGAACATTCCATCCTAAAACAACAAAATACACATTCTTTTCAAGTGAATATGGAATATTCTTCAGAACAGATCACATATTGGGCCACAAAACAAGTCTCAACAAACTCAAAAAGTTTGCAGCCATACGATGCATTTTTTCCAAACACGATACCATGATACTAGAAATTAACCACAAGGGAAAATCTGGAAAAAATACAAATACTTGGAGGTTAAATGACATGTTACTAAACAACGAATGGGTCAACCAAAAAATTGAGGAGGAAATAAAAAGAATACAGAGACAAATGAAAACAATGACCCAAAATCTTTGGGATGCAATGAAAGCTATTCTATAAGAGAAGTTTATACCAGCACAGGCCTACCTCAAGAAGCAAGAAAAATCTCAAATAAACAACCTAAGCTTACACCTAAGGAGCAAGAAGAAGAAGAAGAAGAAGAAGAAGAAGAAGAAGAATCAGAAACAAACCCAAAACTGGTAGAAGGAAGGAAATAATAAATATCAGAGCAGAAAGAAATGAAATAGAAACTAAAATTTAAAAAAATAAAATAAAAAAGAATAGTCCAGTGAAACTGGGAGCTGGTTCTTTGAAAAGATCAAAAAAATTGGTAAACCTCTAGCCAGACTCATTTAAAAAAAAAAAAAAAAGAGGGAGAGAGAGTTAGAGAGAGAGGACTCAAAATCAGAAATGGAAGAAGAGAAATAACAACTAACACCACAGAAATACATAGGACTCTAAGAGAATATTATGAAAAAATATATGCCAACAAATTGGACAACCTGGAACAAATGGATAAATTCTTAGAAACATATAACCTCCCAAAACTGAAGCAGGAAGAAATAGAAAATTTGAACAGACCAATTACCAGCAATTAAATTATATCAGTAATCAAAAAACTCCTAACAAACAAAAGTCCAGGATCTGACTGTTTCACAAGTAAATTCTACTAAGCCTTTGATGAAGAGTTAATACCTATTTTTTTCAAACTATTCCAAAAAATGAAAGAGGAAGGAAAGCTTCCAAATTCACTCTATGAGGCCAGCATTACCCTGATACCAAAACCAGATAAAGACACTACAAAAAAAAGAAAAGAGAGAGAGAAAGAGAGAACTACAGGCCAATATCTCTGATAAACATAGATGCAAAAATCCTCAATAAATATTAGCAAACCAAATCCAACAGTATATTAAAGAATCATTCACCACGATCAAATGGGATTTATTCCTGTGTTGCAAGGGTGATTTAATATGTGACATATCACATCAACAAGAATACGGATAAAAACCATATCATTCCAATAGATGCAGAAAAAGCTTTTGACAAAGTAAACATCCATTCATGATAAAAACCCTCAACAAAATATATTTAGATGGAACATACATCATCATCATAAAAACCATATATGAAAAACCCACAGCTAACATCATACTCGATGGTGAAAAACAGCATTTCCCCTAAGGTCAGGAAGAAGACAAAGATGTCCTTTCTCACTACTTTTATTTATCATAGTACTGCAAGTCCTGACCACAGCAATCAGAAAACAAAAAGAAAGAAAAGGCTTCCAAATTGGTAAGGGAGAAATAAAGCTTTCAGTATTTGCAGAGGATGTAACACTATGTATAGAAAACCTAAAAGACTCCACCAAAAAAAAAAAAAAAAAAAATCCTCCTAAAACTTATAAATAGTTTAGTAAGGTTGCAGGATACAAAATCAGTATACAGAAATCCATTGCATTTCTACACACTAATAATGAAGTATCAGAAAGAGAAATTAAGAAAACAGTCCAATTACAATTGTACCAAAAATAAAATATCAGGCAGTAAACTTAACCAAGGAGGTAAAAGACCTATACTCTAAAAACTTTAAACATTGATGAAAGAAACTGAAGATGACACAAAACAAATGGAAAGACATTCCATTGACAAATATTGTCAAAATGTCTATATTACCCTAACCAATCTACATATTTAGTGCAATCCCCATCAAAATGCCAACAGCATTTTTCACAGAACTGAAACAAATAATCCTAAAATTAGTATGGAACCACAAAAGATCCCCAATCTTGAAAAAGAAGCCAAAGCAATCTTGAAAATGAAGAACAAAACTGGAGGTATCACAATCCCAGCTTTTAAGATACACTACAAAGCTGTAGTAATCAAAACAGTATGGTCCTGGCACAAAATTAGATCAATGGAACAGAATAGAGAGCCCAGAAATAAACCCATGATTATATGGTCAATTAATCTATGGCAAAGGAGGCAAGAATATGCAATGGGAAAAAGTCTTTTCAACAAATGGTGTTAGGAAAACTGGACAGCTACATGCAAAAGAATGAAACCGGACTACTTTCTTACACCATACACAAAAATAAATTCAAAATATAATGAAGACCTAAATGTGCGAGTTGGAACAATAAAAATCCTAGTAGAGAGCATAGACAGTAATTTCCCTGACATGGGCCGTAGCTACATTTTTCTAGATATGACTCCTGAGGTAAGAGAAACGAAAGCAAAAATAGACTATTGGGACTACATCAAAATAAAAAGCTCTGCACAACAAAGGAAACAATCAACAAAACTAGAAGACAACCTACTGAATGGGGGAAGATATTTGCAAATAACATAACTGATGAAGGGTTACTTTCCAAACTTATACAACTCAACACCAAAACACACACAGACACACACACACACACACAGACACACACACACACACACACAATCCAATTAAAAATGGGAAAAGACATGAACAGATATTTCTCTAAAGAAGACTTTCGGATGGCCAAAAGACACATGAAAGGATGCCTGACATCACTCATCATCAGGGAAATGCAAATCAAAACTACAATGAGATATCACCTGACACCTGTCAGAATGGCTAGAATAAAAAACACAAGAAACAAGTGTTGGCAAGGGTATGGAGAAAGGGGAACCCTCTTGCCCTGTTGATGGGAAAGCAAACTGCGGCAGCCACTGTGGAAAATAGTATGGAAGTTCCTCAAAAAATTAAAAATGGAACTACCTTATGATCCAGCAATCACACTACTAGGTATTTACCCAAAGAATATGAAAACACTAATTTCAAAAAGGTGTACATACCCCTATGTTATTGTAGCGTTATTTCCAATAGCTAAATTTGGAAGCAGCTCATGTGTCCATCAATTGGCGAATAGATAAAGAAGTTTGATCTATCTGTCTATCTATCTATCTATCTATCTATCTATCTATCTATCTATCTAAGAATATTATTCAGCCTCAAAAAAGAATGAAATCTTGCCATTTGCAACAACATGGATGGATCTAGAGGGTATAATGCTAAGTGAAATAAGTCAAAGACAGATACCATATGATTTCACTCACATGTGGAACTTAAGAAAAGAAACAAACGAACAAAGAAAAAGGAGACAAACCAAAAAAATAAACTTTTACTATAGAAAACAAACTGGTGGTTACTAGAGGGGGATGGTGGGGGAGTGGGTGAAATAGGTGAAAGGCATTAAGTTTACACTTTATGTTAAGCACTGAGTGATTTATAGAATTGTTGGATCACTATACTGTATACTTGAAACTAATATAATGCTGTTAACTGTACTGAATTTTTTAAAAATTAAAACAAAAAATTCTAAAGTCAGATTTCTTCTTTGGTTATTTCTACAAATAATTAAGGAAGTAGATATTTCTAATTTTATACAAGTTTTTCCAGAAAATTGCAAAGATATACTATCCAATTCATATTATTTGCCCAGTGTAATTTTTCTAAAATGTTTAAAGGACAAAAAAGCCCAATTACACTCATGAATATACACACAAAAATGCTATTTAAATTATTGGAAACTGAAGCCCCCAATATATAGAAAAGAATATCTCAAACTCAATACCCAAGAAACAAATAATCAAATCAAAAAATGGGCAGAAGATATGAACAGACACTTTTCCAATGAAGACATACAAATAGCTAACAGACACATGAAAAAATATTCAACATCATTAGCCATCAGGGAAATTCAAATCAAAACCACATTGAGATACCACCTTATACCAGTTAGAATGGCAAAAATTGACAAGGCAAAGACAACAAATGTTGGAAAGGATGTGGAGAAAGGGGAACCCTCTTACACTGTTGGTGGGAATGCAAGTTGGAACAACCACTTTGGAAAACAGTGTGGAGGTCCCTCAAAAAGTTAAAAATAGAGCTACCCTATGACACAGCCATTGCACTACTGGGTATTTACCCCAAAGATACAGACATAGTGAAGAGAAGGGCCATATGCACCCCAATGTTCATAGCAGCATTGTCCACCATAGCCAAACTGTGGAAGGAGTCGAGATGCCCTTAGACAGATGAATGGACAAGGAAGATGTGGGCCAGTACAATGGAATATTACTCAACCATCAGAAAGAATGATTACCCAACATTTGTATCAACATAGATGGGACTGGAGGAGATTATGCTAAGTGAAATAAGTCAAGCAGAGAAAGACAATTATCATATGGTTTCACTCATTTGTGGAACATAAAGAATAGCAGGGAGATCGGTAGGAGAAGGAAGGGGAAAATGAAGGGGGGGTAAACAGAAGGGGAAATAAACCACGATAGACTATGGACTCTGGGAAACAAACTGAGGGTTTTAGAGGGGAGCGGGGTGGGGGGAGGGACTAGCCCAGTAATGGGTATTAAGGAGGGCATGTATTGCATGGAACACTGGGTGTTATATGCAAACAATGAATCATGGAACACTACATCAAAAACTAATGATGTATTGTATGGTGACTAACATATCATAATAAAAAATAAATAAATAAACCAATTCAAAAAAAGAAAGAATATCTCATAATTACATTTTATTTATATTAGAAATGCAGAAGTCTTTAAATGTTACATAATCACTCAAGTAATTCACTGTATTAACTAATTAAAAATATAAAACCATATACTCATTTATAATTATTTCTAAAAGGTAGCAAATGCATTATAAAATCCAAAATCCATTAATGATTTTAAAAGGCTTATCAAGCTAGCAAATAGAAGATAGTTTACATACCTAATAATGATTACAAAAATTCTATGGTAAACATCTCACTTAATTGTCAAATATTGACATCGTTTCCACTGAATTCAAGAATTTAAGAATATTATTTATTGTAAATTCTATTTAACAGTTTACCCAAGCTTCTACTCCAGTGAGGGAGGAAAAAGAATAAAATTGAAAGTACTATAACTGAATTACACTATTTTAAAATGATACATACAATCTAAAAGAATCTAAGGATAAAAATTAGAATTGAGAGATTCAAGAGTTACTGGAAACAAAAAAACAAAATATACATACATGTACACATATCTGCATATATATGTGTATATACATTTTATTCCTATTGACAACATACAAACAAGAAATTTAAAAGTACTACTTACAATACAATCAAAATGTGATATGCCTATGAGTAATTCTTACAGTTATGCAAGACTTCCATGGAGAAAATACAGAAATTGCAACTCAGTAGCAACCAAGAAACTCTAGGAGGTCAACAGAAGGGTGGATCAGCCCCAACATATATAGATATTTCATAAAATGTAATGATAACATAATATGGTAATGCTTTGAGGTAAAAGTTTTTATTAAAGGCATAATAGCACTAAAAGAAAATGAGATATCAAGCCATGAAAAGACATGGAGGAACCTTAAATTTATATTACTAAGTGAAAGAAGACAATCTGAAAAGTCTATTATGATATGGCATTCTAACAAAGCTATGGAGACGATAAAATGATCAGTGATTGGGCTACCTGGATGGTGCAGCTGCTTAAGCCCCCAACTCTTGGTTTTGGCTCAAGTGATGACTTCAGGGTCCTGATCTCAGAGCCATGGGATTGAGCCCCCCGGGGGAGCCCTTCATGGAGCCCTGCTTAGGGTTGTCCTCAGCAGGAAATCTGTTCATGAGTCTTTTCCCCTCTCTCTCTGCCCCTCCCCCATCTCTCTTGCTCTCTCTTTCAAATAAACAAATCTTTAAAATCTAAACATGTAAGTGGTTGCCAGAGATGGAAGGGGTGAAGATAAATAGGCATAGCACAAAGGATTTCTAGAGAAGTATGTTATTCTGTACAATGATGGCTGTGTGACATTAAACATTTGTCTAAACTCATAGAATATACAAGACAAAGTGTGAGCCTTAGGGTAAACTGTGGATTCTAGGTGATCAGGACGTGTCAGCGCAGGTTCATTTGTGGTGACAAATTTACCTCTCTGGGGAGTTAATTTTTTTTTTAAGATTTTATTTATTTATTTGACAGAGAGAAAGAAAACACAAGTGGGGGAGTGGCAGGCAGAGGGAAAGGGAGACGCAGGCCCCTCACTGAGCAGAGAGCTGGACGTGGGGCTGGATCCCAGAACCCTGGGATCATGACCCGAGCCAAAGGCAGACGCTTAACCAACTAAAGCTGTGTGGAGACAGAAGGTATAAGGGAAATCTCAGTACTTTCCTCTCAAATTTGTTTTAAACCTAAAATAGTAGTTTTAAAAAAATTAAATGTTAGAAAGGTAAAGTACTATGTTGCCTTATACAATAAACAATTTTTAAAACAAAAAAAAATGGTTCTGAAAAAGTAAGTGTATTTGAAAAAAGAAATAGTTCAGGTAGTGTGCTAATGCTGTGGGATAGACAAAATAACAGACTAAAAGTGATCCAGAGAGATATGCAAATATATATGGATGTTTGATACATGGCAGAGATATACACTTGCAGGTAATTAAAGATGTACTATATTTTTCAACAAGTGGTGCTGGCTATTGGATGACAATTCTTTACAGGTCTCGTACTTTTCTGCATGTCTTTTGAGCAGAGGCACTGACTGCCTTTGGTTTAGACTATCTTTTCGAGTATTTTTGTATAGCAAGCAGACTTGAAAGTTAGATACTATTTCCACTCCACTCCTACCTTTTCCCCCAGTAAAAGATAGATTTCTTTATTGCCCCATATGTTAAACTTCATGTGCTCTAGGATTAAATCTAAGCATACCTGCTTCCATTATAACAAATGTAGGTTCCTTAAGCTCAGAGTTCCTCTCCTGTAATGCACCCCACTGCATGTGTGAGTGTCATCTGGCCCTCTTCAAATTTCTCTTTGGAAAAGGGGATTTGGAAAACTTGTACACATGCTAATTCTCTGGCTACTGCTATTATTGTGATTTGTAAACTATACTTTGTCTCTGACACAGAATTCATACCTTTTTCCAGCATGCATGAAACTATGGCATGCTAGCGTGTTAGCTTGCAAGGCAATATTTCAGATCATTCTCCATTTGTGGCACTATCCTTATTTATATCCATAAGGAAATAAAAATAAGGAAAAATCAACAAAGTGTCTAGCATGAAACCTCAAGATGATGGCTATCTCTGGGAGAGGAAAGTAAGAAAGATTTGATGCGGGAAAGGTACTGAGAGGAGTTTCTGGTGCATGGGCAATATTCTGCTTCTTCTCCTAGGAAGTAGTTAAGTGGATATTGAATTTATAATTTTTGTTTGAATTGTGCATATGTGTTTTATGCACTTTTCTCCATGTTCTCATACTAAATTTTTTTAAAATAATAGTTTAAGAACTCAGTGTGGGTAATATATATGGAAGCATTTGGAACTTTGCATATAGCAAATGCTAGATAAATTTTAAAAAGAAACCAGCATGAACATAATTTATATTTATTATAATACTTAATGTATAAAATGTAAAGCAATAAGCCTAGAAGAAAATAAAACTGAATACTAATAGTTATGTCTGAGTGGTATGAATACAGACTGTTTCTTTTGCCTCCTACCTTTACATTTAATTTTGCACTTAAAGCAATTAGTATATAAGCAGGATGGAAAAGTTTCGTTAAATTAACAAAAACAAAACAAAAAGAATCTAAAAAAGTATCTCTAGCACATGTACTACAAAACTGCATGGACCATCTGTAAAAATATGCTGATAATATTGAAACAATTACCAACTTATAAGAAAGTAAGACACTAGGAATCTTACACAATTTTTCATAGTACAAGCATAAGGCTAGATTCAAGAACCACAGGAGAGAATTCAGTCTAGAAGTCTGAATCAGAAACGAATCCCCTCTTTTGAAACAACTAGACTGGCTAGAGGGGTTTACTAGGGGCCCTATTTAAAGCTAAGTCTATGCCTACCACAGAAGGCTTAAGGTGGTTGTTAAATGTCCTTTCACTTGCTTTAATAATAATAATGATTGATTAATAAAGTAATAATGATTTTTATATGCAGCAAAATATCAACAGGTAGCGTTTATTGGGTATTTACTTTGGGGAAAACACTGTACCAGGAATTCACATGCATCATCTCATTTAATTCACAGCAAAACTCAGTGAAAGCAGATAACTCCTAGTACCATTTTACAAACATGGAACAACTGAAATTAGAGAGTTTTAAAATTACTAGTCCCAGGTCACACAGCTAATTCGTGAGGAGCCATGGCAGAAACCCAAGCTGTCTGCATCTAAAGCCAAAACTCATTCAAATATGAAATGAAATATGATAACAGCCAGGAATACTAACATTTTTTAAAAATCATTTAAATGAAAAATATCCAGACCCTTTGGAATCATACCCTTCCATGCCTTAGCCATTCTCGACCTCTGGGGCTTGACTTCACTTTTCTTTTGTTTATTAGTTTAGGAAGACAGAATAAAAATTGAAACTCTCCTCATTAAACACTGCATGAAAACATATTGTAATAATCATATCTCCCAATTTTTCACTATTGACATATCATGCTTTCTAAAGTCAGACATTGTATAGAATCCTATTTCTGCCTCATAATTCTTGGTCAAGTTATAACAGCTCACTGATATTCAACTTCCTCATTGGTAAAGTTTTTATAATAAAATTCATAAGGTTGTTATGAATACTAAAATGGACTAATTTAAATGAAAAAATGCTTAGTTTCATAAATAATTAGTGATACTATTTTTTCTGTTTGGTAGAGAAATGACAAGATAAAGAGAAAGTAAAGGGAAGAATTCTTACTGTGCTAGAACCCCTCCATAACTGCATGTATTTTCTACCCACAAAACTCTAATGAATTCACTTCTTATTCAAAACTATGCAAAATCGATGTTTGTGAGGTTGGATTGTTTTATATGAAAATCGTAAGTGAAATTTATGTTAGTTACTGTACTCCTACATGTGTGGGTTTTTCCCACACTACCAAGTAATCTGATAGCAGCTGGGTATCCTACAATTCAACTCAATTCTGACCCTATCCACGTGGGACACTATCAACCTGTCCTACAGATTAAGGGCTCAGTCCCATAAACCTCCCACCCAACTTTAAATGCCAATCTCAAGTCCAAGTTATCACTTGTGCTTCTGACAGACTTGCCATAGATCAGAGGTTCCCACCACTCCCTCTTTGGCTTGGATTAATTTACTAGAACAGCTCACGGAACTCAGAGAAACATTTTACTTACTAGGTTACTGGTTTATATAAAAGGATATAACTCAGGGAGAGATAGATGGAACAGACGCATGTGGGAAGGGGTGCCAAGCTTCCATGCTCTCTGGGTACACCACTCTCCCCAAATCTCTATGTATTCACCAACCCAGAAACTCTCCAAACTCTGTCCTTTTGGATGTTTATGGAGGCTTCATTACATAGGCATGATTGATTTAATCATCGGCCATCAGTGGTTGATTCAGCCTCCAGCCTCTCTCCTCCCTGAAGGTCAGTAGGGTGGCAATGAAATTGCAGTCCCCTAAACAGGTTGTTGGTTCCCCTGGCAACCAGCCCCCATCCTTAGGTGCATTCCAAAAGTTACCTCATTCAAACGTACTCAGGTGTGGTTGAAAGGGGCTTATCATGAATATCAAGACACTTTAATACCTCTTATCACTTAGAAAATTTCCAAGAGTTTTAGGAGCTTTGTGCCAGAAACAGGTATAAAGATCAAATATATATTTCTTAGCATAAATCACAAGATCTCACACACACACACACACACACACACACACACACACACACACACACACAAACACTTATACATAGGTAAATTGTGTGCATATGTATGTGCATGTATGTGTTTCTAATCCTCTATGTAAACTCTCTGAGATCATTATAGAGGAAAATCTTAGCTCAAAATATCAAGTTTATGTGGCTGAAAACATGTTCCAAGGAAAAAAAGTGCAATACTGAACAAAAAATAAAAATTTGTGAAAGCAATGGATTCAGAAAATAAAGAGGAATGGTAAAAAGACCCCCAAATCTAATGGGGGCAGAACAGGATCTTTACCCTGGTTGTAGGTTTGTAAGCCTGGGATGGAGAATCTAGACTCCTGGCTGTTACATTATTTATCCAAATAAATTCAAATGATAGTTAAACACCTTGATCAATTAATTGCCAAATGGAGCAGTTTAGGGGGCAATAATCACCCCTAAATTATCCCAAGAATTCATTCATTTGGTTGACTACTTATGAGACCCACCAGATTACTCAGGCTTATGTAATAATATGCAGGGTACCATATATTTTCTCCAAGAAACAGAATTAAATATCATATATTTTCTACTTCCTGAACCATATTCTATCTTTTTTTCCCCCATCTTTCTTTTTAGTTATTCCCTTGTGAATTATGGTCATGTTTATGGAGCAATTGTATGTGTATGTGTGGGTGTGTGCTCTTCTTGTTTGTGTAAGGTGTGGGGAGTAGTGATGTTAGTGTGGAAATAAAGAAATTTTTGAAGTGCTTGACTTTTGTTTTCAGATTGACCCCAAGTAATATTGGTGTGACCCTATCTTTAGAAATGAAGTGATTCAGATTCTTAATTTGTTTTTGAAATTCAAATCCAACAACAGTAATAACAACTACAATAATTTTCTATTAGTTGTATTATTAACATAATATTAATAAATAACTCAAAAATTAACTAGTGATTTTAAAACACTTGTTAAGTAACAGCTCACAAACTTTAAACATGCTGAGTTATCTTTATTACGCGGCTTAATAAAATGCTGCTGAAACTATAGGATATGGTAATCTCTATCATGGTTTATTGCACAGGAAACACCAGAAGAGAGAGGCTTATAAATAAAAGCCTATGTGAAGCATAACATGCTGATAAGCAAATGACTAAATGACTTAGATTTAAACCATTTTTGGAATGTTTTGAAACTTTTTCACTAGAAATCAAAGACTGAGTAAAAACAAAAGCCTACAGCAAATATCATTCTCAATGGGGAAAAGCTGGAAGCCTTTCCCTTAAGATCAGGAACACGACAAGGATGCCCACTCTCGCCACTATTATTCAACATAGTGCTAGAAGTCCTCGCAATAGCAATCAGACAACAAAAAGGGATAAAAGGTATCCAAATCGGCAAAGAAGAAGTCAAAATGTCTCTCTTCGCAGATGACATGATACTCTATATGGAAAACCCAAAAGAATCCACGCCCAAACTATTAGAAGTTATAGAGCAATTCTGGGGCGCCTGGGTAGCGCAGTGGTTAAAGCATCTGCCTTCGGCTCAGGGCGTGATCCCAGTGTTCTGGGTTCAAGCCCCACATCAGGCTCCTCCACTATGAGCCTGCTTCCTCCTCTCCTGCTCCCCCTGCTTGTGTTCCCTCTCTCACTGGCTGTCTCTCTCTGTCAAGTAAATAAATAAAATCTTAAAAAAAAAAAAAAGTTATAGAACAATTCAGTAATGTGGCGGGATACAAAATCAATGCTCAGAAATCAGTTGCATTTCTATACACGAATAATGAGACTGAAGAAAGAGAAATTAGGGAATCCATCCCATTTACAATAGCACCAAAAACCATACGTTACCTTGGAATTAACTTAACCAGAGACGTAAAGGATCTATATTCTAGAAACTGCAAATCACTCTTGAAAGGCATTGAGGAAGACACAAAAAGATGGAAAAATATTCCATGCTCATGGATCGGATGAATTAACATAGTTAAAATGTCCATGCTACCCAGAGCAATCTACACTTTCAATGCTATCCCGATCAAAATACCGAGGACATTTTTCAAAGAACTAGAACAAATAGTCCTTAATTTGTATGGAACCAGAAAAGGCCCCGAATCGCCAAGGAACTGTTGAAAAGGAAAAACAAAGCTGGGGGCATCACAATGCTGGATTTCGAGCTGTACTACAAAGCTGTGATCACAAAGACAGCATGGTACTGGCACAAAAACAGACACATAGACCAATGGAACAGAATAAAGAACCCAGAAATGGACCCTCGGCTCTTTGGGCAACTAATCTTTGATAAAGCAGGAAAAAACCTCCAGTAGAAAAAAGACAGTCTCTTCAATAAATGGTGCTGGGAAAACTGGACAGCTACATGCAAAAGACTGAAATTTGACCACTCTCTCACACCATACACAAAGATAAACTCCAAATGGATGAAAGACCCTGATGTGAGATAGGAATCCATCAAAATCCTAGAGGAGAACATAGGCAGCAACCTCTACGACATTGGCCAAAGCAACCTTTTTCATGACACATCTCCAAAGGCAAGAGAAACAAAAGATAAAATGAACTTGTGGAACTTCATCAAGATAAAAAGCTTCTGCACAGCCAAGGAAACAGTAAAAAAAACTAAGAGGCAGCCCACAGAATGGGAGAATATATTTGCAAATGACACTGCAGATAAAAGACTGTTATCCAAGATCTACAAAGAACTTCTCAAACTCAATATGCGAGAAACAAATAAACAAATCATAAAATGGGCAGAAGATATGAAGAGACACTTTTCCAATGATGACACACAAATGGCTAACAGACACATGAAAAAATGTTCAAAATTATTAGCCATCAGGGAAATTCAAATCAAAACCACACTAAGATACCACCTTACGCCAGTTAGAATGGCAAAAATTGACAAGGCAAGAAACAACAATTGCTGGAGAGGATGTGGAGAAGGGATCCCTCCTACATTGTTAGTGGGAATGCAAGTTGGTACAGCCACTCTGGAAAACAGTGCGGAAGTCCCTTAAAAAGTTAAAAATTGAACTACCCTATGACCCAGCCATTGCACTACTGGGTATTTACCCCAAAGATACAGATGTAGTGAAGAGAAGGGCCATATGCACCCCAATATTCATAGCAGCATTGTCCAGAATAGCTAAATCGTGGAAGGAACCGAGATGCCCTTCAACAGATGACTGGATTAAGAAGTTGTGGTCCATATATATAATGGAATATTACTCAGCTATCAGAAAGAATGAGTTCTCAACATTTGCTGGAACATGGACGGCACTGGAGGAGATAATGCTAAGTGAAATAAGTCAAGCAGAGAAAGACAATTATCATATGATTTCTCTCATCTATGGAACATAAGAACTAGGAAGATCAGTAGGGGAAGAAAGGGATAAAGAAAGGGGGGTAATCAGAAGGGGGAATGAAGCATGAGAGACTATGGGCTCTGAGAAACAAACTGAGGGCTGCAGAGGGGAGGGGGTTGGGGAATGGGATAGGCTGGTGATGCGTAATAAGGAGGGCACGTATTGCATGGTGCACTGGGTGTTATACGCAACTAATGAATCATCGAACTTTACATCAGAAACCAGGGATGTACTGTATGGTGACTAACATAATATAATAAAAAAACATTAAAATAAACAAACAAACAAACAAAAAAACAAATGAAGAAAACAAAAGTTACATCTTGGAATAAAAATACTACTGACTGTGTTCATGCACCATTGCTCAGATGGTAAATAGAAACCTGCAGCCCTTGGCTATATTTTACTTTTCTGAAAATTTAAAACACCTCAAGGTAAAACATTTTGAATTAAGAACAATGTGGTATGAGCATGAAAGATTGTAAAATAGAAAATAAGCAACGAGATTTTTTAGTGGAGTGAGGAAAATCCAGCAAAAAAAAAAAAAAAAAAAAATCTCACAGAAGTCTGCATAATCCTAGTAAATTGAAAGTGCTTCAGTTTACAGTTTTAGAAAATGGACTGTAAGTGTGGTAATTGATATGTAGCTTATACGAAATGGTGAAACAACAGACAATTAGCATGTAAAAGTTTGTTTTCAGGAGCAGTTTTTAATGCCAGTTTCTCTAACCAGGGCTATATTTTACAGTAAGTGGTAAGGAGGGTGCAAAGATTCAAAAAATGAAAAGAAACATAGGAAAAGAGACATTTCAATGAATAATATTTCACCAGGAAGAAGAATAAAAAGAAAAAAAAAAACAGATGGAGACCAATTAAGTTCTCATTGTTTACCAGCTCCTACTAAGGAAATTGTAGGAGTTATTAAAAAAAGACAATGTAGTATGGCAGTGTATTTGTTATATTTTGGTCTACATTTATATTCAAATTAAATGTTTAATCAATTGTACTCTAAGTTTCATAGAATGGCTTCAAAATTCTCATGCAGTCCTTTTGCTATATTTTAATCATTTAACAAGGAGTTAATTGCTAATGGTGCTAGCCAGTGTTCTAGATGCTGGGGTATAGTGGGAGTAAGATGAAGTCTTTGTTTTTATTGAGCTTACATTTTAGTGGGGAAGACAGACAATAAACAGATCACCAGATATGGAATATATTTTCAAATAATTAAAGACTTATGAAGAAAAATACACTAAGATAAGGGAAAAGATAGTGAATAACTTTAAAATAACTTTATTTTTTTAAAAAATATTTTATTTATTTGTTTGATGGAGAGAGAGACAGCCAGCGAGAGAGGGAATACAAGCAGGGGGAGTGGGAGAGGAAGAAGCAGTCTCCTAATGGAGGAGCCTGACGTGGGGCTCGATCCCAGAACGCTGGGATCATGCCCTGAGCCGAAGACAGACGCTTAACAACTGCGCCACACAGGCGCCCCTAAAATAACTTTAAATGGGGTATTCATGCAAAGCCCTTATGAGGAAGTGCTTTGGGCAATAATATGGATTAAATGTCTTTCTAAAGTACTTATCTAATGAATTGGTTTAGGTAATGTCAGGGAGAAATGCCTATTATAGGTGGTTGACACAATCACTTCTACAAGGTTGTGTTGGTGGGTCATTTTTTTTTTTTTAGAAACAATGACAATATAGACTATGGTACTCAAGATAGGGCATTGTGATTTTAACTCAAAATAATGATAACGATAATTTTTCCAGGTACCTTGACATTTGTGATTTGTCTTTGGTTGCCAGGTTTTGCCATAGATCACACTTATGCATCTTCTGAGTTGCCTTAGCACTGCACATAAAGGCAATCCTAATAGTTCTCTTCCTGTTGTGCATGGTGAGAAATGAGTATCTCTTTATCTATAGTGTAGTCTGTATGCTCTGGGAAATCCTGCTTCCCAACTTCCATGTAATCTTCAGGAAACTTGTTCGCTCTTATTAAATGATCCAGAATACTAAAAGCGGTCTCCTGACATGTATCTCTTGATATGTATATAACCTAGCAGCCTTTGGGAGGGATTGAATTCACTTTCAGTTAGGTTCCCAAAGTAACCAAAAGGATAGAGAAAGACATCAGGGGTCCTCAAAGGGCACGGTGGTAATTTTGATAGAGTAGGCCAGATTGATTAAGAGGGCTTAGAATTTAAGAGGACCAAACAGGTATGGAGCTGGCCTGATCATCCCTTGGACCCAGGCGCTATAGAGAAGTGGCATGATTTATTTTTAAACAACACTAGGCATTCCCTAACGTGATTATAGATTTGTTTATTTATTGTCTATTTCACTCTTAGGTCAGGAACTTTATCTTGATTATTACTGCATTTCCAGTATCTGGCAAAACTTGATACAAAGTAGACATTCAATAAGTATTTGCTGAATAAATGATTTAATTCCATAAACTTTCAATATTCAAATATTTGAATAAATTTTTAAGCATAATATTCAAATTCTTTCTCTAACTATATTTTTGTGATGATACAAAAATAAGAATTGTAAAGCTGTGAAAAATAATGCTAGTCCACTTAACTATTTTCTTTGCTCAATAGGTTGGAATTGTGAAAGAAAGGAAAGGGAAGGGGAGGGGAGGGGAGGGGAGGGGAGGGGAGGGAGAGAGGGAGGAAGGAAGGAAGAAAGAAACGAGAAAGAGAAAGGCAGGAGGGACAGAGGGTAGGAAAAACACAACATAAAAGGAATTGCTCAGCAACACATTCACAAGCTTTAAAAAACTAAATAAGCAAGATGCAAATGAAATGATTACTGGTACAATTTTGAAATTGGAAAGTATGTCACAAAATAGCATTACGATATGATAGTTGGATGAGAGTGGGTATATAAACTGCAATTTTTTTTAAATGGTGGTTGATAATGTTACCTACTTTTATCTATTACTCTCCTGGGTTTCTATCAAATTCTGACAAGTTGGGTACCATTACTTCAGTGGGCTAGATATAAAGGAGGCTGGTTACAATATTGACTTTGCAACCAAAGTTGGTTTTGAATCCCAACTCTAACACTTTCTGGCTGATGACCTTGGACAAGAAATTTAACATCTCTAAGCCTCAGATTTCATAGTTTTAAAAAAGCCTTGCAATAAGGTAACTCAGAGTCTTGTGAATACTAAATGTGATAAATCATATAGTGCTTAACTGATTACTACCCTAATTAGTGAGCAATAATTGACATTTTTTATTGTTATAGGGAATGTTCTAGATAGATACATATCAAAAATTGATTGTAGAATGAATAAAATGGTTCTTCACTGGTGCTAATATCACTGAAAGACCTTTAGGGCCTATGGAACAGTAGATTAGGGGACAATAATATTTGGGGACCAGTGTTACCACCACCTTGTCTTAATAACTTGATTGTGCATTAGTATCAAATCCTAGGTTAAATCTAAGGGTTATCAAATGTAGGTGCAGGGAAAAGCAGTTAACATGCTTTATGCACTTACTATGTACCAGACCCCATTCAAGCTACATGACAAGTGCTATCTTGATTTATTTCTCATATTGACCCATTTGCCCTGTTTTATAGAGATGAAAAATATAACTCAGAGTGATAAATCAACTAGCCCAAGATCATGCATACAGTTAATGGAGGATTTGGGATTTGAAACTACAGACATCTAGCTCAAAAATACATTCTCCTTACACTCTGACATGCTGACTTCTATGCCTTGGATTCAGTGGATTTTACTCTAATTCTGAAACATCTGTCTCAGGGATGAGAAATCAAGTGGAACTGATTGTTTGATGCCCAGAAAGCAGCAAAATGCATATGGTGAAATGCAGATGTGATCCAAATTCCCAAAGTATTTGTTTTTTATGCAAGAAATTTATTTATTTTTAATACCTTATTTTAAGAACATGTATTTATTTTCATAGTAAAGCCTTATTTTATGGCCTCTACAGAGGAATATCAGATATCTGTGACATTCTGCAAGGCTAAGAAGGATGTCTGCCAGGCATTGTCTGGTGCGCTGGGAATAATGCAATAATATCCCAAAGCCAGAGAATTATCCTTGCAAGGTTTTTAAAATGGCTGTGGACTCAAAACAATGGCCTCTTACACCCACCCTTTAAAATCATGCACGTGTTATGACTGTGCATAAATGAAAAACTTTAAGGCAGCTTAAGGATGCAATAAATTTGCTAGTTATATATTAGAGTATCTCAGAACTCAAGCACAGGAATGAAGCCAGACCTCAACCAGAAGGAATCAATTAGTATATGAAAAGTACTCAGAAATCCACTTTTTAAAAACCTCTGCTTCTGTGATATTGTGGAATAGCTTTTTCTGTTTCTGTGTTCATTTTGTGAAATATGGCTGTATAAAGTACCTAAGCATATCTTACATTTTGGAACATAATGTCTAGGCACTCAATGTCTCTGAATCCTAATTCCAAATTACTGGGAAAGAAAATCTGAGTAGTCCACTCTAGATCAGGAAGTCAGTCAACACAATTTAAGGCTCATTTGGGGGGGGGGAGTGAATGTTCTCATGGAAGGGGAGATGGTCCCTTCTATGGAAAGCAGCTATCTAACTTCTATACAGCATATATGCATATCAAATATCTTACATATAAATTCAGACAACTCACTACCCATGCATATAGACTTAGATTTTTTAAAATTATTTAAAAAAAAAAGAAAAAACCTGTTCTAGATACCAAAATCTACTCCTAGCCCTAGCCATTCTTTTCCTAGTGTGTGTGTGTGTGTGTGCATGTTAATGGTATAGAAATCATTTTGCCTCATTTTGTATAAGTGGAGTATGCTGCCTTAAACAGCAGCTGGTTCATTTTCTATATGTAAACATAGAGTCAATTTACTGAAGTAAAGAGAATTTGGGCTAGACGAGGGAAAAGAGAGGTAAAGAATATGTCCAGGAAGATATATTGTGTGTAATCACTTGAGCTTTCCTGGCAGATGGGGGCTCAATAAACAATAATGCTTTAATAATATTTGCACCCTGTGCAATTCTACACTGGTTCCATCTTGCCTTTGCCTTTGCTGTGGTCAGCACATATTTGCCTTTGCAATGTAATGTCAAAGGTGCCAGCAGTAGTGAAAGGAAGACTGGTGTAGATGTCTCTCTATTAAGAACCAAGCAATGACATCTACACTTTTATGTATGCTTGCTGACAGGCATTTATGATAATGACTTGCAAGGTTTGCTGACCCTGGTTTGACTTGATCTGTTCATTTCTGATTTATCCATTCCCATTAGAGTACTTGTTTATGGGTACAAATATTACTATTAAAGAACACTAAAATTGTTTTGTTTTGGTTTGGTTTTGAAAAATAAAGCCCTAACAAATGCTAGATATTTTTTAAGTTGATAGGCTTTTATTTTCTTATGTAATGATTTTGTGAGCCTTAAAATCTAGATACTAAGCTACCAAAAATTAAATAGTTTTCAGATTAAAAAGCAGCAAGCCATGCTTTTTAATGGTATACCCATCTTTGGAGCAAAACTAATTTTATGGGGGAGAATGCTCTTAATTTATTCAAGTGATTAATTTTACTGATCCATAGATTTATATTAATAAGGAATATAGTATAGTTTATAACTTTGGTAAATAAAAATTAGATTTCTTATTTTTTTTTTAGTTCTAAGGAAATATATGTATCTAAATATATTCAGCAAAAGATTGAAATGAGGATTTATAAAATTTATGGTAGAAATTCAGACCAATATAATGGTTAGGGTTTAGGCTTTCACTTAGCTCTACTTTGTACTGTAAGTTACTTAAATTTCTCTGCATCATTTTTCCAACTGTAAAATGACAAATAGTTTTGTGAGAACTTAAACTATTTAACACATAGCTGACAAAAATTAAGTGTCTTATATATTTTCTATTTTTAATAACATAAAAACATATATTTAGTGATGACAGTAATAATGTAAAATTAGAGTATTAACTAATAATTAGTGATAAATTAATATTTACCAGTAATAAACTAAAAAGAAAGTGATAACGCATTTTAGAAATAGAACAATATGATATTTCAGTAAATACATTAATTTCTAAATATATCTCATTGCCCAACTCCTATCTCCAAATTATGCAATGAATACGACTAGAATCTGAAGTAAGAACATTTATCTTTTGTTAATAACAATGTCTATAGTTTGAATAAATAGGCAACAAAATCATCACCTTTAGAACACAGTACATTTAGAAGTCCTAAAGACTTCTAATGAAATTAGCTTAGAAAGAGTGAGAATAGTAGAAGTAAATGTGGTCTTATATAAACCTAGAGATTACAGAAAATAAAAATCTTAATATTTCAACTTATGCATAAGAAAATGTTACTTTAAAATTGATTTTTACACCTGGAAGCGATTTAAGAGTCACCTAAAAAATTATGTTTTATAAAAAGTTGAAAGAAGAAAGTAAAAAGAGAAAGCTATTCTCTAGAGGAAGGATAAAAATAAACTGATTTTTGTTTTTTCCTGAAAGTGACATAAGTAAAAACATGAACTGGAAATAACTAAGACCTTAATGAAATGGAGATAAGTGATTTATTGATAAAGGGTTCAAAATAATGGTCATAAAAATGCTCACCAAGATCAGGAGAACAATAGATGAACAATTTGAGAATCTCAACAAAGAGATAGAAAATATAAGAAAATAGCAAACAGAAATCACAGAGCTGAAGAATACAATAGCTGAACTGAAATTCTAGAGAGGGCTTCAGGCACTCTAAATAAAGTAGAAGAAAGATCAGCAAACTCAGAGACAAGGCAGTGGCATTCATCCAATCAGAGGAGCAAAAAGAAAAAATAATTTAAAAAAAGAGTGAAGATAGCTTAGAGCAAATATTTACAGACCTGAATGGAGAAGTAGATAGCAGTAAATAATTGTAAGGAAATTCAGTATCCCCACTTTGTACAATAGGCATATCATCCAGAAAGAAAATCAATAAGGAAACATTGGATTAATCACATGTTAGACCCAATGGACATAACAGGTATTTACAGACCATCCAACCAACAGCAGCAGAAACTTTATTTTCAAGAGCACATGGAACACTGTCTAGTGTAAAACATATGTTAGACACAAAGCAAGTCTTAACAAATTTAAGAGTATTAAAATCATATCAAGCATCTTTTTCCATCACAATTGCATGAAACTAGACATCAATTACAAGAAGAAAATTGTCAAATTCACAAATAAGTGGAGATCAACTACTGGATCAAAGAAGAAATCAAAAGAGAAGTTTTTAAAAATCTTGAGAGAAATGAAAATAGAAATGCAACATACCAAAACTTACAGGATGCAGAAAAAGTAGTACTCAGAGGGAAGTTCACTGCAATAATGCCCACATTAATAAAAAAGAAAGTTCTCAAATAATCTAACTTGAACCTCAAAGAACTAGAAAAAGAAGAACAAACTAAGTCCAACTTTAGTAAAAGAAAGGAAACAACAAAGATCAGAGTGAAAATAAATGAAATAGAGACTTAAAAGGCAATAGAAAATATCTTTAGCAATAGAAAAAGACAATAGAAAATATCAACTAAGAATTGGCATTTTGAAAAGATAAACAAAATTAACAAGCATTTAGCAAAACTCATAAAGAAAAAATGAAAGGACTCAAAATCAGAAATGTAAAAGGAGACGTTATAACTGACATCACAGAAATTCAATGTATAATAAAAGACTACTATGAATAATTATACACCAACAAACTAGATAGCCTGGAAGAAATGGATAAATTCCTGGAAACATACAACCTACCAAGAGAATTATGAGGAAATAGAAAGTCTGATCAAAAACTTCCTACAGAATTCCAGAACCAGACAGCTTCACCAGTGAATTCTTCTAAACACTTAAAAATAATTCATATCCTCTCAAACTCTTCCAAGTTTGAGGAAGAGGAAGGAACTCATTTTATGAGGCCAACATTACCCCTGATACCAAAACCAGACAAGGACATTACAAGAAAAGAAAATTACACGCCAATGTTCCTAATGAACATAGATGCAAATATCCTCAACAAAATAACAACAAACCAAATTCAACAATTAAAAGGATCAATAAAAGCATCAATTAAAGCATAAAAGGTAAAAGCTTTCAGCAAACTCATCATGTAGGGAATAAATCTCAACATAGTAAAGGCCATATATGGCAAGCCCATAGCTAATATCATCATTTTAATGGTGAAAAGCTAAAAGCTTTTCCTCTAAGAGCAGGAACGAGACGACGTGCTCACTCTTGCCACTTTTATTCAACAGAGTACTAGGGGCTCTAGCCAGAATAATTAGGCAGGAAAAAGAAATAAAAGACATCCAAATCATAAAAGAAGGCATAAAACTGTCTCTACTTGCAGATGACATGATATTATATATCAAAAACCCTAAAGTTGCCACCAAAAAAATTAAGACAATTAAACAAATTCAGCAGTTACAGGATATAAAATTAATATACAAAATTTGTTGCATTTCTATACATTAATAACAAGATATCAGAAGAATTAATAAAATTATCCAATAAACTACCTATGAATAAATTTAACCAAGCAGATAAAAGATCTATTCACTGAAAATTATAAGATTTTTATGAAAGAAATTTAAAAAGATACAAACAAATGGAAGGATATTCAGTGCTCATGGATTGGAAGAGTTAATATTGTTAAAATGGCCATACTACCAAAAGTTATCTACAGATTCAATGCAATCTCTATCCAAATTATAATGGCATTTCTTACTCCGATAGACCAATCTTAAAATTTTTATGGAACAACAAAACACTTTACATAGTCAAAGTAATCCTGAGAAAGAACAAAGCTACAGGCCTCACATTTCCTGGTGTCCAATTACATTACAAAACTATAGTAATCAAAACAGTATGTTATTGGCATAAGAACTGACACATGCATCAATGGAACATAATAGACAGCCAAAAATAAACCCATGCATATATGGTCAATTAATTTATGAGAAAGGAACCAAGAATATATAATGGGGAAAAGGATAGTCTTTTCAGTAAATGATATTGGCAAAACTGGAGAGACACATGCCAAAGAACAAAACTGGACACCTATCCTAAACCACACACAAAAACAACTCAAAATGGATTGAAGACTTGAACATGAGACCTGAAACCATAAAGCTCCTAGAAGGAAACACAGCGGGTATGCTCCTTGACATCAGTCTTGGCGATAATTTTTGGAATTGACAGGAAAGCAAAGACAACAATGTAAAAATACACAACTGGGACTTTATCAAACTAAAAATAGATTTTAGAGAACTTTTCTTATGTTTGTAAAAACTGGTAAACCTGTAACTCTCAAAGATGTGTTTGTCCCCAGAGGAAGATCTTTTGAGAGAGTACTTAACATAGAGAACACATAGCAGAGTGACACATAGACAAATCCTGAGAACATTGCTCGAATGTTCCTTTAGCCAACTCTATCCTTCTGACATATAATTTAAAGAGTCAATAAATTCGTTCTTTTTAGCTTAAGTTGATTGAATTAAGCTTTTGTTATTTGCAACTAAGGATGGAAACTGATATAACTGTTTACCAGCTATCTCTTCCCAAGAGGGAGTTATGAAGAAACTCCTTTGTGTTTTCTTTTCCCCAGTCTTGTCCATCTAGTTTGTTCTGCAGTCATGTAGTACCCTAACATTAACTACTTACCCCTGATTTTTTTTCTTCTTTTTTTGGAAATAAATATGATTTAAGAGGGAAAATAGAGGCACTGTCTAGGAAAACGATCAAGAGGAGTTCAGTATAAACATTTATATAGTCGTGACAACTTTATTGATTATGTACAATGCTCAGGGCGTGCTTTTAGACTCTTTACACTCACCATTACTTTCCTTTAAGGAACCTGATAAACTCTGCAAGATTTGTATTAATTGAATAGATACCGGCATTCTAGAGAAAGAATTTGAAATTCACAGAGATTAAATAATATTGGCAACTCTGCATACCTAGTAAGTCACAAGGTCAAGATTCAAACCAGGTCAGTCTGATTCCAAAAATAATGCTATTCCCATTAGGCTCTGTTACTAATGGGGGAAAGTCATAATTGCCTAGAAATGATGAAATTTTAGGAGAAGTATTTAAAACTGCACAGATATTAAAAGTTAGTTTTTTTTTTTTTTTAAAACACTGCATGTCTTCACAGATAATAGTGTGAGATTTAGCCCAGATGTAGAACAGGGCAGTTTTCCTCCGATGTTTACCCTGAGTATTAAATAGAGGCCTGGCTGTGAATATGTTTTAAATGGTTTTTCATTAAAATAGTATTTGCCATCTACATCTTCATAACAATTTTAGGTGAACTCTATACCATATGGGGGCTAACCTCACAGTGCAGAACAGGATAATTTAATAATTGCTGAATAGAATTTGCGTGTGCTAGGACTTTTACAAAGAGCATTCCTAAATTCAATGAAACTAAAATATCTCCATTCTATATTTGTGTTATATTGAGTATGATAAATACAAATAAGAATAAAGATAGGTGTTTATTTTTCAGCAGTGACTCCTGCAAAGAAAGCATATCAATCACAAATAAACTGTCAGTTCCTAATTTAGAAAGAATATTCCACTCTAAACCAGCAAATGTAAATATCAAAATAAACGAAGTTTTGGAAAACAAAACATAATGAGAACGCCCTCTATTTCTGTTGTCACTGAAGTTAAGGTTACTGTTCTCTTTATATTTATTTTGTATGTGTAACAAGTAGATCTTTTATTAGCTTCAAGAGCTCGCATGTTTCAAGCAAACCATTTTACACTGAATTTGGGCTGGAATTGTGGACTTACCTCAAAAGGTTTATGACTTCCCTCCTGGTTCAAATATAAAATTGATCCTTGAAGGAAAATTTATAGTTAATCTTGGTTATGTCCTTGAGCTGTCTTCTAGCACATAGGAGTGAACCAAGCAAATGAAAGTCACAAATACATGTATAAAATTTGACATGATACTTGTTGGACTACTCAGATTTACGGGATAACTTCCACTGGCCTAACCTTATTCAGTTTAGATAAAGCATTTGCTCCATGTAAGATTAGTAATTAGCTTACACACCACTATTTCTGTCACCCCCACAAAAAACAACCACAGAAAGAAACTATATTAAATATCCTCTTAAGAATACCTGATAAAAAGTTAGAGGATGTTGAAATTTTTTTTTCAAAGATTACTTTTCATTTGTTTATTTTTGGGTAAGTTATTGATAAAGGAAGGCAAAGCAAATGTTTATTTTTCTACATGAGAAGAATAATACAATCTTGCCTAGTGTGTTGCAATCTATTACCTTGAAAGAGGCAAGATGGGAGATATGCAGACATTGTTAAAATATTGTAAAGATTTCTCTATAAAAGGAATATATATTCATGGGCACCTTAAAAATGGCAGTGTAAATTATTGAATCTTTGTATTGCATTTGGCTGGTTAGAAAAATGGATTAAACATTGTCCACAATAGCTAAATTGTAGAAGGAGCCAAGATGCCCTTCAACAGATGACTGGATAAGAAGATGTGGTCCATATATACAGTGGAATATTGCTCAGCCATCAGAAAGAACGATTACACAACATTTGCAGCAACATGGATGGGACTGGAGGAGATTATGCTAAGTGAAATAAGTCAAGCAGAGAAAGACAATTATCATATGGTTTCACTCATTTATGGAACATAAGAAATAGGAAGATTGGTAGGAGAAGGAAGGGAAGAATGAAGGGGGGGTAAACAGAAGGGGGAATGAACCATGAGAGACTGTGGACTCTGGGAAACAAACTGAGGGCTTCAGAGGGGAGGGGTGTAGGGGATTGGGATAGGCCAGTGATGGGTATTAAGGAGGGTACATATTGTGTGGTGCACTGGGTGTTATACGCAAATAATGAATCATGGAACATTGCATCAAAAACTGGGGATGTACCATATGGTGACTAATATAACAAAATAAAAATTATTTAAAAAAAAGAAAAATAGAAGGATTAAAGGCAAGTAGAAGGAAATTTATGGAGACCTGAAGATTAGCCATTTGTTGAGAGCAAAATAACCCGAATCCTGAATGATCTTGATGGAGAAGTGAACTTTAAACAGAACTGAAAAGACAAAATGGAGAATTTTGTGAGAGCCATTGGAAAATATGATGTCTTATTCCTTCTCACAACTGCCTTTCCCCTTCAAAGAGAAGGAAATGACCTGAAGATCATATTTTAAGGGTGATATGATGGAGATTAGGCCAAATTGAATTCTGTATATGACTTTTCAATATTGGGAAACAGAGGCTGAGTGTGTCTGGGTGTGGCACACGATTTCTTTTGGAATCAATGGCAACAAGAAGACATAATAAATTCTGAGCTTATCCTCTATGTGGTATAAAAATATACTGACACTGCAGGGGAACATGAAAGGACAAGGACCATGAATCCAATATTTTCCAGTTGGTTTCATCCTGTGAGTTTTAATTTTTTCCACAAATTGTTAAGAATTTGGCCACCAAGACAAAGACCTTTTCAGTCTTTACAAGTTGCATTTCAACTGGTTAATCACGAACAGAATGGGAAAAGAAAAAGAATTTAAAACTATGAACTTTCTCCTTCAGTGTATCTGGCATTGATTTATTGATGTGTTAGGAAGAAAAGTATCCCATAGTTACTGTATGACACTTCCTGGGACAACATTTTTATGACAAAAGCTCAACTGGTGGATATATAAAAAATAATGATGAGAGAAATCTGTTCATGGTATAAAGATGTAAGTGTCTTCATAAATCTATGAGAAATATAAGTATCTTTGAACAGTAATCAAGGTAGCAATGTACTCTCAAAATGAGCATATAAATAAGGTCTTGTATTCATATTTCTAAATCCAGTTTGATAATCTTTAGAGTGAAGCTGTCTGAGCCTTGAAATTTTTATAGTTATACCTTCAAGAATACAAACACTCGCTTTTATATTTTATTCAGGAGACACTTACTGAACACCAACTATATATAAGAAAATGTGAAAGATTAAAAAAAATTGTCTTAATCCCTGCCATCAAAAAATTTTAGTAGCATAGAAGGAGAAATAATATGTGTACTCAAGTCATTACAGGAAGAAGGCATTGGATCTTAAGTGTCATAAGATATTAAAGTCCTGTAAGTTTAGTTCTGTGATTCTTAAAAAAAAAGTGTGGATTGGAATTCAGGAGGTTATGGGTAAAGCCCAGGCATGTGTATTTAAAAAAAAAACCTTTTCTTCTCTGCCTGACCTTAAAATATAAGCATTCTTCTGAATACTTAACTGGGCCTCCTTTCTTCTCACTGTACGAGTAGTATTATACTTTTGAAAGTTTTGCATTGTGAGGAAACACACATAAATGTGTGAAGAGGCAGTATAAAATTAATATGAAGTGATACAGCTTATGGCAAACTACAGAGATCATTCAAATTCAGTTTCAAACAATCACATTCAGATTTATAAGACTTTCTTTGTTCAGACAGAATAAGCCTGTTGACATTTGGCCCAGAGCTCAAGAGTTGTGATTTTATATTCTCTTTAAACATTACATTCTCTCCCCATTATTTTGATTGACATCTATATTTTCTAGTCTAATATAGCACTAATTATTCTACACATAGTTATTGGTACCTACTATGTATTAAGTTCTATACAAGACATTGAACAAAAGACAAGTCAAGACCAATATGGGCCCTGCACTTTTGGAGCTTGAGACCTAGCACTAAATAAGTAAATGATTACATATGAATGATATTTTGGGGTTGAGGCTGAGAACTAACGTTCTAGTCATTGATATACATGCAGAAGAATTATGTGCGGAGTGAAAGAACTTGGGTCTTCTGAAAATTAGGTGGAAGGCTGAGTTTATTTTTAAATGAGAATGAGATGGAGAGTGGAATGAGAATAACGTGGAGTGTCAGGAGCCACATTTTTCAAGGTGCAATGGAAAGCCATTGAATGTATAACCACTACCCCGTGCTCTGTGGAAGATCCTTCCTTGTCTACTACTAATAGCTTGGGTCTCAAGTAACAACACAGACTGATTTCAGGTATTGACAATGTGAGATATTTAAAAACTTCATTCTTTTTTTTTTTTTTAAGATTTTATTTATTTATTTGACACAGAAAGAGACAACCAGCGAGAGAGGGAACACAAGCAGGGAGAGTGGGAGAGGTAGAAGCAGGCTCCCAGTGTAGGAGCCTGACATGGGGCTCGATCCCAGAACGCCGGGATCACGCCCTGAGCTGAAGGCAGACGCTTAACGACTGAGCCACCCAGGCACCCCTAAAAACTTCATTCTTATACCCAGTTGATTCCTCTTTTCCAGGAGAAGTTAGGCTGTTTGAGGTAATTTGAGGTTCTGTAGTCAAAAGCAGTGAGATAGGCAGAATTCTAAGATGACCCCTCAAGATTCCCAGTCCTTGAATGTTCACTAAAACATTAATCTAGACCCTGCTATGAAGGGATATTACTCATACAGTGAGAAGAAAAGGAGGCCCATCATTTTTGTGATCACGAATGCTACAAACTCCTGAGGACACATGCCAGGTTTTCCCAAGAACTTTCTTACTGTTCTGTACTCCCAGTGCCCCAATGGAAAGAAGGCAAAGTTTACCTTTCCTTATCAGAGGAACTTCCCTTTCTATGAGTGATTCTTTTGGGTCCTCCTCATATTACCAGGGAATGGAGCATTACCCTTTCCCATGCAGAAGAGAAGAGAAAAGCCAGGACTTATTCTACATTCCTATGAAATCCTGTTAACCTCTAGCTTTCTCTTGCATAGGCTGGAGTTAGGTGGTGAATAGGGATATTGGAAAGGTCAATTTGGTACTTCTTAATATCTTGCAGGGCCATTTCTAGGTGATTGCTCTACAGACAGTTGGGGTACTTACCACCTATTGTTCTTAGATTTGGAAATTCTATTGTGAATTAAGAGTAAATTTATCTTTTAAAATCCTATACTAATTATTTTTACTGAAAGAGTAACATGATCTGATTTATGTTTTTTAAAGATCACTCTACTTGGTGGAGAATAGACTGCAGGAAGATGGTATTGAACCTTCAGTACAAGTTACGTGACCTTGAGGGTAATCTAAGCCTTTCTATTTAATGGGTGATCCACGGAATAGCAGGATCAATTTACCTGAGACCTCATAAGAAATGGTGAATCTCAGGCCCTATGTGAACCTACTAAAGCAGAATATATATTCTAACAAGATCCCCCTGGTAAATTTGTACACTTATTAGAATTTGTGAAGAACTCGTCTAGGTAAGATATGATAGTTGCTTCAGGAAGGGTGATGGGTGTGAAAATGAGGAGGGAATTGATACAAAATATATTTTTGAGACAGAATTTTCTGATGACTTGATGTGAGGATTAAGGAAAAGGAAGAATTCTCAAGCTCCAATTTCTAGCTTGAGAAACATGATGGTGGCTCATGACATTTAGGAGAAGGAATATGCCTAGGGCAAAGGATGAGTTCACATTTGGTCAGATCAAGTTAAAATTATTAAGAAAATATATTGGGGCACCTGGGTGACTCCATTGGTTGAGCACCTAACTCTTGATTTTAGCTCAGGTCATGATCTCATGGGTGGTGAGATCCAACCCCCTGTGGGACTCCATGCATAACGTGGAGTCTGCTTGAGATTCTCTCTTTCCCTCTCCTTCTGCCCTTCCCCCCAACTTGAGCTTTCTTTCTCTAAATAAATAAATAAAATCTATGAAAAACATTAAAAAAATTTAAAGAAAATCTCTTAATTGCTATACCCCAATTCCTGCCTACCTCCTATTGCAATTATCCTCATTATCTTTCTGCTGCGTTCTAACTTCCTAGTTGAGAAAGTACAATTAGTCTGGTCAATAACAATCCTGAGTAGACCATTCCTATGATTTTCCCATTTTTAAAAAAGAAATATAAGGTCACTTTTCCCAAAAGTGTGATTTTATTTATTTTTTCCATTATTTGCCAATTCTATCCTGATAGTCATGATTTAGTTAATAACTCTTTCCTCCATTACTTCTATCTTCCGTGAGCTAAAATTATTGTCCAAATAAGAGAAAACTGTTTCAGATCCTCATTTTAAATAGTGTTAAAATTTTATAGGGTGCCTGGATGGCTCAGTCAGTTAAGCGTCTGCCTTCGGCTCAGGTCATGGTCCCAGGGTCATGGGATGGAGCCCCACATTGGGCTCCCTGTTTGGCGGGGAGTCTACTTCTCTCTCCCTCCACCGTGCCCCATGATTGTGCACTCTCTCGCTTGCTCTCTCTCTCAAATAAATAAAATAAAATCTTAAAAAAAATGTTAAAATTTTAAAAGGAAAACAGCCAAGTGATTGTTCAGAAAAAGAAAACAGAGCGAATACAAAAGAAATCACTTTCGTGTCTAACATAATCTTCATTTTCTTTTTGTATAGCTTTCAAAATCAATGGCAACAATACAAAATCAGTCCTATTTTTGAAAGGGTTAGTAGGCAATTTGTGAATACCCATTGGTAGGTGTGGGTAATCATCTTTAATTAGACTATATTAGACTGTACATCTTTTTAATTGCTATGTGTTTTCTGGCTTCCTGGTCAACAAAGAAGAAATACTGATCTAACACCTAAAGAACACAATACATCACCATTGCCAGGGCAACATCACTGGGAATAAACCCTGAGGCAGAACATCATAAGTATTTTGTGATTTCCATGATAGCTAAAGTAAAATTAAAAAGTGATTCTCTGAGATAGGCTATGAAAAGTCTGCAAAATGCTATAAAATACCCCTTTCAGTGTGCATTATTTTATTAATAATATGGTGTATTTAATGGGTTTTCCTCTATGGGGGTTTCTTTTTTGTTTTGAGCTGCATTAAGAGTAAAGATAGACTGGTTTAAACAACATGGTCATAGTCACTTTGTTTTTTTTTTATTTAAAAAAAATCACAAGTAAAAATACATCTTTTTAAACCTAGTGCTCTATATTGCAATATCTAACATTTATAGCACACTGTTCATATTCTAATTTAAAGATGGAGGAACAAAGGTACAGAGGGGCTAAATACTTTGCTCAAGGTCATTGTACTAGTAAGTGGCAGAGCTGTAATTTAAACCCAGGCAGTCTGTTTCCTGAACTGTATTCTTAACCTCCTGTTAAAACTGCCTCAGCTGGATAATGCAAGAAACAAACACACACATTCGGTACACAAAGCAGATACAGGATCATTTCGCTGTTGTCACAAAAATTTGTTCTCTCCTTTTGAAGTGTTCAGAGTGATTTGCATGTCACATTAGATAAATTTCCATGATTATATGTCTATCAATCTCTCTCCTTAGCAAGAAACATATAAACACATACAGTTTGCATGCTTTAAAATTATATAAATGAGTATCTTTGATCATGATTTAATGATTGTAAATAATACTTATATAGCCATTTCCTTGGAGTTTTATTTCTTGATTAGATGCAATAAAAATCTTTGCAAATATTTTTGCTGAATAATTTCCACTATGATAATTTAGTGGGACTGGGATAGCAGTGAGAAGATATAGTAATCTCCAATAGAATTTACTCTAATTTTTAAAAAATTTACATTATGTTTACAAGCACATTTAAGGCATAAAGTACAGGCTACCTCGGGTCATATATATGATAGATATTAAACAAATCTACTTCCCAAAATATCTACTAAATTTGAGGTAATGGTTTCCTCCTCTAAAACCCTTCTAAGTATACAGTGCTTCTCAGTGGGGTCCCTATTAACACATTTGATGGGAAAATTCTTCATTCTGCACAGCTCTGACATAGATTGTAGGATATTTACCATGTATGTCCCCTGGTCCCTGCAAGCCAGAGCTAACTAAAACTGCCTCCACATTTGCAAATGACCCTAAAGGAGAACAACCAAAGGAATCAGGGGAAAATAAGAGAAAACTATTTCTACCCCTTAGCTCTCCAGTCTCTTCTCCTTCCCTGTACACAACAGACAAATTTGAACACTCCATAGGTGGCACTTAAAAAAATGGGGAAACAGGCCTATTAGGTATACTTGAGAAAAAACAAAGGGAAGCAAATGATTAAACCTCCCAGACATGATGGATCCCCCTCATGACAGATGCAGCAGGATAGAGAGCATATTAATGGCCATGTCTGGACGGTGACTTGATGGCTGTAGCACCCGTTTTTCCTATAGCTTGTTCTTACAAGTGAATTATAGGAAGGGTGAGTAGTCATGGGGCATCATCCAAATAAGCAAGCTGTACACAGCAGCATCCCCGCTCTTCGTCAAGACTTCAGGCTTTCCGCAGTCCTCTTCGCATGTCTCCCCGCATCACGTTGCTTTTGTACAGGTTGGTCACAGGCTATTTTCTTCTAGGGTTTGGGAGCATAATTCTTATTAACTGATTTGCTTCATCATAATTAGAGCATTGTGAATAGCACTTTGAGATATAAATATTTTCATTTGTATTCTGAGAAGTATAAAATTATCTCTAATTCAATGTCTCTTTAAAACTAAAACATTAAAATAGAGTCTGTAGCTCAGTTTAAACTAAACTTAAGCATATTCAGTGTGATTCCCAATTTAACTTTCCTAACATGCAATCATCATGTACAGAGCACTTAATGCAATTATCATCTACATAGGTTATATTAGTCATGGGCCAATATGTCAAATTTTCTTTTATTATCTTGAACTGTTATTGGAATTTACTTAACTTTTCATAGATTCTAAGCTCACAGTAATCAGAAACTGTGTTTTATTCTTCTTTATGTTACCCACAGCCCCTGGTACAATGCCAGAAGTTAGAATATTCAAAATATGTATTTTATTTGAAATATTCGTATTTCCCTTCAGCTTTTAGACATGATATGCAAGAATTATCTTCTGTAAAATCTCTTCACTCTTTTGCACTCATCTATAGCCAATTATTAAGACATCTATGCTCTATGTCAGTAAGATGTACAGCATTATGATTCACCAGCCAACTTCATTACTAGCTTTGGTATTGTCAGGTTTTTGTTTTTGTTTTTGTTTAACAAACTGCTAACAGATGAAGTAATAAGAATATTAGAAAATACATTGCCTGTAGGTGCTGTTGTTATTGAGGGCAAAAGGGAAGGGAGTTTATGCATTTCTCAGAAATATTAATAATTAAAGTTTCCCTTAAATTAGAGTCACCTTGTAGCTGAAGCCACAAGTTAAAAAAAAGTTTTTGCCATGGCTTCTATTTGAAGCTATATTGTGCAACTTAATTGTAAGTGCTATGCCAGTTCAAGATGTTTAAAATATATTTATTGTGGTGAGTTGACACATGGTCATTTTTCAATTATATTAATTTAGCTACGCTACTGATAATGATGATGTCAATACAACTTTTTTGTTTGTCATATATAAATCACAATTAAATCTGAAATTGCTTTAGAAACTGCTTACTTAAAAAAACAGTATCATTAAAATGCATGAGGGGTATTTTTTGGTAACATTGCCTTATTATTTTAATTTTTAAAGAATGAAAGTGATGTCCTGAATTCTGAATAAATAAACAGGAATTTATACTGATGGCTGTTAGGGCTTGCCTTAAGCAAAATTGTGAACATACTAGAAAGGTCAAAAGGCACCAGTTGCCATTATGAGAACATATACATTTGTTCTCCAATACTTCTGCTAATAGATTGTCTGCTTGGGATGGTCTCTGATTCAAGTGTCAATTTCTCAACCAATTTGTCATGTCACTATCAAAGCTACGATGTCTGTGTCATACTGCTGAGTCTTTCTTAAGAAACTAATATAATAAACGTTAGCTAATGGTTTCACTATATAAATCTGTTACCCCATTCCAGGAAACATATTTACTCATAGAGAGAATCTTAGTGGAACCCTAACCATTTGCTCTCCCTTTCCTGGTAGATTTCAAGAAAGACTCAGCGGCACACTCAATTTCCCTTCTAAAAGAGAGCGACCAGAAACAGACACCTTTTCACAGGTGGTCAGGTTTTTTGTCACCTGACTGGGCTACCATGATACAACTGCTGGACTCGAATCTGCCCCCTAGCAAAGACAACCTTTCCTAAACAGGCTTGGAATAAGAATGTTGCTTAATAGGGTTGCCTCTAGAGAGACAACTGATACAGTTAGATCATATCACTTAGGGAATTTGAATATGGAGCAGAGAAAGAGGGAACCATAGTAAGAGACGTTGGAAGGAAAGAGTAGCCACAGAAGCAGAAATGAAGAAAGGAGGAAAAGTGATTTTTTGTTGCCAAGTCCCTAGAGTAGGGCTATGAGATATTCTCTGTTGAAAGAAAAACAAGCTGATGAGGTCATTAAAGGCTGATAACCGGTGCTCCAGAACTACGGCTGCATCCTGAACAACAAATGTACTGATCAGATTTTCCTGTTATGACACTTTCTTGGGTTCCCTTCCTTCCATGTAGCTTTATAATAAAACCCCTTTATATGAGGTGACTTCTGCATCATTATTACATTGTAATCTGTAAAATCTCAGCTAATAAAGTTCTTCCAATTGCTTCTTTCACCATTCCATAGGTTTTATAGTATTATCTCTGCAAATGCATATAATTTTATACCAGAGCTCATGAGGGTCTAGCTGGATAACTGTGGTTGCCTCTACTCATTTTATCTTTAATTTATAGTTCCAAATTCCTGGTTCTTTGGACTGAGACTTGTGCTTGTTTGTTTTAACCTAATGTTAATTAACCTAGCGTATGCTTATAGAAACATTGTTTCTATTAAATGCTGCTCTAGTCTTCATTCTTGTTTCTGAATCTCCATTTGTATGAGTAATACTTAGCAAATTCTTGAGGAATATAGAATGCAATTTTTCCTTCCTTCAGAAGGAGCAACTGTCACCCATATCACTTCAGCACTCAGCTTAAGTGCGTAGCATACTTCTTTTTTTTTTTTTAAGAGTTATGTATTTATTTGAGAGAGGGAGGGGGAGGGGCAGAGGGAGAGGAAGAGAGAATCCTCACGCAAACTCCCTGCTCAGTGCAGAGAGCTGCCATGCAGGGCTCGATCCTAGAGCCCTGAGATCATGACCCAAACAAAAATCAAGAGTTGGTGGCTTAACCGGCTGAGTCACCCAGGCACCCTATGGGTGCTCTACTTTCTAAGGGCCTTCTCTGCCCTGAGGAGTATGCTCAGCCCCTCACATGGAGTATGTGGAAGTGTAAGAGACAGGATACCCAGGAGCAGCTCTCAAACAATGATGAAGGAGAATTGGAAAATAGAAACACCATCTTCCGGCCTCTTCTATACTCTTTTACGAATATATATATATATATATATATATATACACCCTCTCTATATATACAGTCTCCCAGTGGGATATTCCCAGTGGGACTGAGTTCTACTTGTTGAAAATGATATCTTGCTTACTAATACCCTATATTGATTTCCTTGTCTTGTCTTTCCTCATTACCCTACTGTTACTTTCTAGGATTGCCTCAAATATTTGTCTCAGGGTCTGTTTCTAGGGAACCCAACTTACGATACTTTATTCCACTTCAATGTCATTTTAGAGTTGTAGCTAATGCAAAGCTCCCATATACAAAATTTATATAATTTCCTTATTTTAAGAGTAGTAAGTACATTTCCTTCAGTCTAAAATGAAGAGATGTAGTTGGCAACTTATAGAATCTCTCTCACATATAAGCAAGCACCTTTCAACATAGTTTCACTAAAGTATAAATACATGCAAACATACATCTTAACACTTGCTTTTCTGTACTTTCTTCTAGTTGAATTAGAACATGTAATTTCTAATTTAGGTTATCATCTAGAGCAGGGACATCCTAGCAGGGTAACTGACAGCTATGCCCACTCCAATTGTCTCAATACTTTTAAAAAATATATGTATAGTTCCAAGGTCCTAGAACTTGTTATTGAGGAAGTGTAAAATGACATGTTTCTTTGTCTTAAATAAATATATACGTACAAAGAACTTACGAATCTGGAATATGTTATAATAATTTATAATGATGATCTCAAAATCATGTTGAAGTACATGGTAAGCTATTTAGTGAAAATAATTTGTAATTATATATTTTATCAAATTTATTGAGAAATAAGTATCATATAATAAGCTGCACATATTTAAATTTTTTCAATTTGATAAGTTTTGGTGTATATAACAGTGAAACCATATCCACAAGTAAGAAAGTGAACCTATCTATCACTACCAAATTTCTTTCTGTCCATGAGTCATCTCTCTCCCACTCCTCCCCTCTTCAGGAAAACACTCATCTGCTTTTTGACATCTAGATTTCTAACAGTTTTCCAGAACTTTTTATAAGTAAAATTGCACTCTTTATGTCAGTCTTCTTTTACTTGACATAAATATATTGGGATTAATCCATGTTGTAGCATGTATTGGTAGTTTCTTACTTTTTATTGCTGAGTAGTATTACATTATACGAATATACCACAGTTTGATTATCCATTCACTTGCTGGCATGTGGGTTGTTAGCAGACTTTTGGCTAATATAAATAAGCTGTTCTGATCAGTCATGTACAGGTCTTTTATATGAACATGTGGTCTTATTTATCTTGGGTAAAAGCTAGGAAAGGAATGGCTAGATAGTATGTTAGTTTCATGTTTTTCAGATACATTATTTAAGGAACTTGCAGCTGTTTTCCAAAGAGATTGTACCATTTTATATTCTCAACATCAATGTATGAGAATTTCAGTTCTTCTTTTTTTCTTCCTTTCTTTTATGTTTTTATTTTTAATTTTTTACCTTAAGTTTTTGTTTTAATTCCAGTTAGTTAATATACAGTATTATATTAGTTTCAGGGTTTCAGGGGTACAATATAGTGATTCGACACGTCCATACTATACCCGGTGCTCATCATGAGTGTATACCTTAATCCGCATCACCTATTTAAACAATTCCCCCCTCCCCTCCCCTCTAATAACCATCAGTTTGTTCTCTATAGTTAAAAATCTAATTTCTTACTTTGTCTCTCTCTCTCATTTTCCCCTTTGCTTGTTTGTTTCTTAAATTCCACATAAGTGGAATTGTATGGTATTTGTCTATCACTGTCTGATTTATTTTGCTTAGCACTATACTCTCTAGCTCCATCCATGTCATTGAAAATGGCAAGATTTCATTTCTTTTATGGCTGTAAAATATTTCATTCTGTGTGTGTATATATATGTATGAACATATATATCACATGTGTATATGTAGATATATGTATCACATCATCTTTTCCACTCATCAGTTAATGGACACTTGGACTGCTTCCTTATCTTGGCTATTGTAGAAATACTGCTATAAACATAAGGATGCATGTATCCCTTTGAATTCATGTTTTTGTATTCTTTTGGTAAATACCCAGTACTGCAATTGCTGGATTATAAGGTAGTTCTATTTCTAACTTTTTGAGGAACCTCTATGCTGTTTTCGAGAGTGGCTGTACCAGTTTGCATTCCCACCAAGAGTGCACAAGCATTCCTTTTTCTCCACATCGTCATCAACACCTGTTGTTTCTTGTGTTGTTGATTTACGCCATTTTGACAGATGTAAGGTGATACCTCATTATAGTTTTGATTTACATTTCCTTGATGATAAGTGATGGTGAGCATCTTTTCATATGTCTATGGACCATCTGTATGTCTTCTTTGGAGAAATGCCTGTTCATGTCTTCTGTCCATTTTTAAATTGTATTATTTTGGGGGGGGGTGTTGAGTTTCATATATTCTTTAGATATTTTGGGTGCTAGCCCTTTATCGGATATGTCACTTGGAAAAATCATCTCCCAGGGAATTTCAGTTCCATGCCCTTATCAACATGTGGTAAGCTCAATCTTATTTATTTGTTTGTTTATATTTAGCAATTCTTATAGGTATGTAGTATTTTCTCACTACAGTTGTAATTTTCATTCAACAAATAACTAGTGATATTGCCCATCTTTCAGTCCATTTGCTGTCTATATATAATTTATCTATCTATCATCTATGTAATTTATCTGTAGGTTTTTCTGGAAGTGTCTGTTCACATTTTTTTACCCATTTTAAAAAATGGATTCTTTCCAGACTATTGAGTTTTGAGGATTTCTATATATAATATATAGAAAAGTCATTTATCAATATGTTATTTGCAAATATTTCTTCCCAGTCTATGGCTTCTCTTTTCATTCTCCTAATATTTCCTTTAGAAGAGCAGAAATTTTTAATTCAATAAAGCCAAATTTTTTTTGTTTTACAGATTATACTTTTTGCCATATTTTAAAATTCTTAGCTAACTCAACATCACCAATTTCTCATATATTTACTCTATAATCTTCATAGTTTTCTATGATTCATTTTATATTGTTGTGTGTGGTATAATGTGTGTAACTTAAGTTTATTTTATTTTGCATATTCAGTTGTTCTAATACCATTTGTTGAAAAGACTATCATTTCTTCATTGAATTGCCTGTGTACTTTTGTCAAAAATCAGTTGTCTATATGTTAGACCTATGCCTGAACTAAACAATTCTCTTGATATAATTGTGATATTATTAATGACAACACCACACACTCTTGATTGTAGAATCTTTATAAAGAACCTAGAAATAGGTAGTCTTTGTTTTGCTTTTCCAAAATTGTTCTTTGTATTTCCATATGATTTTCAGAAACAGTTTTTCATTTCTAAAGAAGAAAGCCTGCTAGATTTTAAGTTGGGATTGCATTAATTCCATAGATCAATTTGGAAATCATTTTCATCTTAGTGATACTGAGTCTTCTAACCTACAACAAGGGCTTATCTCTCCATTCATTAAGTCATATTTAAGTTTTCTCAGCAATATTTTGTAGTTTTTCTGTACAGATCTATCACAATTTTGTCAGGTTTCTTTGTAGGTATTTCAAATTTCTGGTGCTATTTTTAATGGTATTGTTTTTAAATTTAATTTTCTGATTTGTTTTCTGATGGTGCTAGTATAAAATATAATTAATTTTTGCTATTGGTCTTCTATCTTGGGACCCTGTAAAACTCACTTAGTTGTAGTAGTTTATCAGATTTTCCATAGAGATGATAACATTGTCTGCAAATAAAGAATTTCACTTCTTTCATTTCAATCTGGGCACTTGGATTCATTTTTTTTCTTTCCTTATTGCATTGGCTTGGAGCTACAATACAACATTGAATAGAAGTGATGAGAATGGACATTATGGTCTTGTTACTGACTTTAGGTGGAGTACATTTATTCATTCACCATTAAGTAAGATGTTACCTGTAGGGTTTTCATAGGTACTTTTTATAAGGTTGAAGAAGTTTCTGTACAGTTTTTGTGTAATGTATGACTACTTTTGGTATCAGGATAATGCCAGCTTCATAAAAATAGTTGGAAAGTATTATTTCCTTTTCATTTCTGGTAAAAGCATATGTGGAATTGGTATTATTTTTTCTTAAATGTTTTGTAAAATTCACCAGTGAACCCATTTCGGTTTGACTTGTTTTTGTTGTTAGCAGGTTTTTTACTACAAATTCTGTTTCTTTAATAGATGTAGAGATATTCAGGATATTTCCTTCTTCTTTTTTTTTTTTTAAAGATTTTATTTATTTGACAGAGATAGAGACAGCCAGCGAGAGGGGGAACACAAGCAGGGGGAGTGGGAGAGGAAAAAGCAGGCTCACGCAGAGGAGCCTGACATGGGGCTCGATCCCACAATGCCAGGATCACGCCCTGAGCCGAAGGCAGACGCTTAACCGCTGTGCCACCCAGGCGCCCCAGGATATTTCCTTCTGAATGAGCTTTCTTTTGAGGTAGAATTTGTAATTTCATCTAAATTTTCAGACTTATTAGCATATGATTTTTCACAATACATTCTTACCATTTAATATCTGTAGGATGTCTAATGAAGTCTTCCTTTTTCCATGATCTATTTGGCTAGCTGTTTACTAATTTAATGATATTCCCAAGGACACAATTTAGGGTTTCATTGCTTCTTGTTTGTTTCCTAGTCATATATTTAATTTATTGCTGCTGTGATCTTTATAAGTTTCTTAATTCTGTATACTTTGGTATATTTTTAGTAGTTTCTATGATTATCCTTTAGGTTTTGAACAGGTGGAATATAACTGTTATAATTCTTATAATGTTTGCTAACTCTAGCACATGTGTTAGTTCTGGGTTGGCTTTTTCCTACTTTTTGCATGCTTGGTAATTGTGAATGTTCCCTCTTGAATGTTGGATATTTTTGTATTTCTATAAATACTTTTGAGCTTTCTTCTGGGATTCAGTTAAATAACTTGAACATTATTTTGTCCATTAAATTTTGCTTCTAAGATTTATTACAAAGGACTAGAGTAGGTCTCAGTCTAAGGCTAATTACTTCCCATTATTGAGCTGGCATTTGCATTTCCTTGATGATAAGTGATGGTGAGCATCTTTTCATATGTCTATGGATCATCTGTATGTCTTCTTTGGAGAAATGTCTGTTCATGTTTTCTGTCCATTTTTAAATTGTATTATTTTTTGGGGGGGTGTTGATATACACTACTGAATGTCCCATGCATTGTGAAGTTGTCTCTCCAGTAGCATGGAATCACATAGAGCTCACAACATTCATGTACCATCTCTCAAGGATCATTAGCCTTTATTTTCTGGTATTTGGTGTCTTAAAAATAAATATTTCATATATTCTACCTGATAATGGTTTGTTTCAGTGAGTAGAGTAAATCTGGTCATTGTCATTCCATCTTGACCAGAAATGGAAATCTGTGGCTTAATATTTTAAATGCTCATTTACTCAGAAAATATGAAATATTGAATATTACATTAACATTTTTACTTTAAATGCAGGTATTCCTTTAATATAATTTGTTCTTAAAAGTTTTAAATGAAGTTAAATTTTGCATGTAATTAAGATGTTGTTATTTGTTTAAGTCAGATGTCATTGTGGGGTGTTTGGGTGGCTCAATTGGTTAAATGTCTATCTTGGGCTCCAGTTGTCATCCTAGGGTCCTGGGATAGAGCCCCAGATTGGGCTCCCTGCTCAGTAAGGAGTCTGCTTCTCCCTCTCCCTTTGCCCCTATCCTGCTTTTGTGCTCTCTCTCTTGCTCTCAAATAAATAAATAAAGTCTTTAAAAAAATTTTTTAAAACATGTCATTGTGAAAAATTTCTTTGATAGTTTTTATTTTTCTTTTATTTCTTATTTTCTTTTTGGGTTGGAGTTTCAGAGGCATAATGCATGATTAAGGAAATATAGGAAATAAATTTTCTGGGATTGTGAATCATTTTTTCCTAATAACAGTAGAATCCTATAGTAGAAATAACATTAACTATATGTTATATATGTATTAAAGCGTTCATTGAATAACCTAAGAAAAAAAAGGAGCTAGAAATTCTCATTTAATAGTTTTAACAATTCATTTCCGTTTAACCCAAATCTTTGTAAAACTTGTTTTTGTAAGAGTAAAGACTTTTTTTTTTTCCTGATTATTAGTTTTTTAATACATGCAGGGGAATGTTACCAGTAAGAGCTTCCTTTCAACTTCTTGTGCTGGAGGTATAGTATGAATACTTTATTACTTGTCGACAGATTGGCTTGTAGACATGTTCCTGTGTTTCCTGCTTAAAACATTATGTCTCCCAGAAATATATTTGCTAGCTAGAGGCAGTTTGACATGTGCACATCTCTTGCTGCCTACAGTAATAAGCAACACCAAATGTAGACAGGTAAGATGTGACATCACAAGAGCAGAATATGAGAATGAGCATTCTAAGGCAAATATCACATTCATTTCTCTCATTTCCAGTAACAAATAATGTCAACAAGAAGCTCAATAATTTGGCTCAAATTGGAAAACACCAAGTGAATAAATACTTTAAAAATAGTCTTATTTGGGGAAACAATATTGCCTGTAACTGAAAAACTGAAGGTATGTGTCAGATTTTGACAGCATATTTTCCAGTATACCTCTTCAAACATAAAATCTAATTATGTTCACCCTTTCCTATGCCATTTAATCCCTCTCCTTGATATATCCTGTTTCCCCAAACACTATAATGAAAACTAGAGTTCATGGCAAAACTCAAGCTTCTCTGAACTCCCTTACCTCTCATTAGTTGAATCCAGCTTTGTCAAATTTTATTCCTTCAGCCCTCTTCTGTAGCTCAAGTGAAATTCAGACATCTATTGATATAAAAAATGTAAAGGAAATAGCAGTGTAATTTCTTCCCAAAGGAAATACAGTGCAGTTTAATAATATATTGAGAACATGTGGCTAGGTCAGTCTGTTATTTATCCTTTTGGCTAGGCTATTTTATTTAGAAGTCAGCAGAAATAAAACTAATAGTGTTATATATAGAAAAATTCACTTACATTTACTAGCTTCTGTGTAAAAAGAAAAAAAAACTGAAGAAAATAATTGAGCATTTCTCCCATTTGATTTGCACTTGCTTGATATTTACCTGATAGAGGTTAGAAATAGAATGGAAAATATTTTGAAAAGTACTGAAGTCAGCTTCCATATGGGATAATGGAATATGATTTCTAATAATTAAACTTCTTCAAAAATGGAACGGACTGCCTAGTGAATCAGTGAAAAAACTTCCAAAAGAAAATTCGAAAGCGCTTGTCATTATGTACTGTAGAAGGAAGGACTTTGGTCTTTGGAAATCTCTGCCCTCTCAAAAACTTTTTCCTCTGGAACCTATCATCACATTCCTTTATTAATATTATATGGGTATATTTCTTAATTTCTTTATCAAGATGTAACTAGAGAGTTGGTTACATGTTTATTCTTTTTTTTTCATCACAGAGCCTTGCTCATATCAGACTCTCAATAAAATATATATTTAATTTAATAATAGTAATATTAGTGTATACCATTTATCAGATAATATGTTGTACATTTAGCATTGATTATTTCATTGAATATTTATGAAAAGCCTATGAGGCGAGTCCTATTCTCCCTGATTTTCATTAAAGCAAATAAACATTAAGGAGTTTAAGTGAATGCATATATGAATTAATATATAAATCAATTAAAAATAAATAGGGATAAATGAATGTATAAATGGGAAGTTGGACTAGATAATATATTAAGTATATTCTGTGTGTGAACATAAGAACTTAATATCTATGTCTATGAATATAAAAGCTATATATTAAAGTTTAATAAAATGATTATATATATTATTATTACCATCCCTTTAATTTCTCCTTTTGGAATTATTTGCGTTGCTTCTCACAGGTATCATGCATCAGTAATTTCATATTTGTTGCTATGAAAACCAAGGAGAGTAGAGAGTGCAAAGATAAAGTATGTAGAAATTAATACAACATTTCATATACACTTTTACCAACAGACTTTTTGGCTTTACTCCCAATTAAATTCCTTTCAGTAAACATTTAATGGGCCTCTGCAAGGTACTGAATAATACAATGAAACATTCTTATTACTTAGAGATGTAGGTTATACACTCATTGAAATGGTCTCTCTTGGAGTTATATGTGACATCAAATAGCCCGGCTGATTTGTTTTTTATTGGATTACTAGTTGCTTGGTATTATTAAACAGCAAGAAAATGATTCTCTACTGAAGACCAGTGTGATACCCTCCGACATAATGGAAAATAATGTAACTTTATAGTAATGTTGATCCACCCCTAAGGGGACTTTAGATATTTTTATTTTTCCTGTGTTATTAAGCACGTGATATTATAGTTTTACACTTGGAGGGTAAGTTACATATTATTTTTGAAGGTTGTATTTTTCGTCTTCAAGTGTTTTTATTTCTCTTTTTCTATTTCAGGAGGAACTGGATTATTTGAAGTCAAGAAAATATTCATAAGAATTAGTTATAACTCAATGAAAGCATGAGTAGGGAAGAAATTGAAATTTGTCAGAAAATGGACTTACTAAGCAAATACCTTAATGCAATATCAATAAGATCATTAATGTTGGTTCTATCTGTCAAAACAGTTACAATCTGAAATAAATTTACAAACTCAGACTTCTGCCACCTTATAACAAACATTTGTTTCAACTCCCAATGGTATTTGGGAATGTCATAGCTTTAGATACTCTGAACTCACAATTCTGTCCCTTATTTGCTCTGTGAACTTAGTTTATTTCTTAAACTCATTGAGTCTCTGTTTTTTGTTTGTTTGTCTTGTTTCTTAATCTCCAAATTGGCAGATATTTTGCACCTAATGAGGCTGGTTTAGAATCAGATAATGAATGTAAAAGTTTACTTAGCACAGTGCTAAATATGTAGCTGATATCATAAATAGTATAAGTTTATCTTATAGCATTTTCTAATTCAACCTTCTGTGAATCATTTTTTTTAGTAAACCAGTCCACAATGATAATACTGTCTTCTTATCACTTTGATAATTTAAAATCTGTGCCAAATGTATTTACTTATTATTCTCAGTTTTCTCATGAATTATTGATAACTTTTTCATGTGCATTGAACTTTGGGTACAGAAGAGGGTGTGTAATTTTTGGACACAGAACTATTTGACCAAGATTTATTGAGTATGTGATCTCTGATAAGTTATTTAACCTCAGTATACTCATCAGTGAAGTAGGGTTATAATACTGCTCCATTGAGTTTTTGTGGTAATATTAAATGTGATAACATTAGTGAGTCTTCAAGTAAAGTGCCTGACTTAGTGTAAGTACTCAGTATTTGTTAGTTTCTTCTCCTTTTCCCCCCTCACTCAACCAGCATTTTGCTCCTTGGAAACAATAATCAGGTTTTATTTACTAAGGTACCATTTAACAAATTGATTTGTCTTTATGGAGACAATGTTTATGTTTTTCAATGTTTAATGTTTTTCAAACTTCAATGCATGTGAATCATCAGTGAATATTAGTAAGAAGCAAAGCAGACTCAACAGGTCTGAAGAAGGGCCTGAAATGATTCATTTCTAACAAGATCCCAGATGAAGCCAACGCTGCTGCTCATAGACCACACTTCCTATAATAAGCATTAGACTATGCTGAAGGAGGTCATTGAGAGGATGTGACCACTGTTTCTTCTGTGCACTGGACCTGGGCAATTGGAGGTTACTTACCTTCTCCCCTGTCCTTGGAATATTAAGTTTTCCCACAGTTCCCACAGGAGGAGCCTCTTCAAGGACACAATCTTGAGAGAGCAAGGTGTTAAGATGATCTGCACTGAATATGTCACTGAACCCAATTAAGGCATCTATATAAACCTTTAAGATTCTGGTAGGCAGGTGCAGAGATCTACTCATCTTGACTGCCTAAGACAAGCCTCATGTATAAGTTACCTTGCTTACTAAGCTGCCACCTACCAATCTGGAGTGGTCTGCCTCTCTTTTTGGTCTCTCCTAACACTCTGTGTAAGGAGGCCAATTTGTAAACCAAAAATTGGTGAGCTTGCCAGGAGACCAAAAAAAATGGGCCTTGGGAAAGAGGCATCTAAGGGGAGAAATCCCGAGTTGGCTATCAACCCCTATGTGAGGAGGGTGGCCTATATATTAGGTGCTTGTGGACAGCAGTGTGAATATGGGGACACCTCCAAAATGCCAGCTAGTCAAATGCACTTGTTTGAAGAACTGTGCATAGATCAGTGGCAGAGAAGAGAATGGGTGGCTGCTGCTGTGGGCTGGCCTCTATTGTGGGCAGTATAGCTAGTTACCAATGTCAACTAGAGGCTGAAGCTCAAGTTAGAAAGTTGGAAGAAGAGGTGAGTTTAGAAAAGGATGAGTGGTTGGTCACGACTTTTCTAGCTTTGGAGCTGGCGGACAAGGTGAGAGAGCAGGATAGTAAGTGGAGACCTTCATCTGCCATTTTACAAAGCTAAGAAGGTGCAGGCTGCTGTGGATTAAGGTTCAAGTACTGTGACAAAGACTGATTGGAACTTCAGAGGTGGAATCCCTGGGAAAGTGAGGAAAGTGAATGGAGGATGTTGTGGTGATTGACAGTGAAACAGACAAAATCCCTGTACCATCCAGCCCCTAATACAGAGGGAAGCAAAAGCAAGCAACAACTCCAGCCAGCCAGGCAGCACCCAATTCGGGAAATGTTTTGATGAGAGAATATACTCCCACTGAGCTTGCTGATATAGCTGCGAAGTCCCAGAAAAAGGTCAGGGAAAATATCCAGGCATGGTTAGGATGGCTGGGGAGGAGGATGGCATTTCTCTGACGGGGCAGGAGGCAGAGAAAATGAGCAACACTCTGCCCTCCACCTACATGGCCTTCTGGGGGTTCAAGATACTCACTTCTTTATAGATCAGATTATTCTAGCCTGCAGGTAGTGTTGGTCCAATGAGGGGGAATCTCCCAGGGCATGTGTGAGTCTGGAAGTTTATAGAGGAAGTACAACAAAGCCTTAGGAAGTTGGGAATGAAACAGACCATCCACACTCCTGTCTTTGAAGGCCCTGATCATGCCACATTTACTGCAGAAATGAAAGTCAAATACTCCAGTCTACCCCCAGCATCTGATATGGGACATTGACATTCATGCTGTGTCCAGTCATGGAATAGATATTTATGATGTTGGGCAATCCATTAATGATCTGGGGGAAAATGACAAATCCTAGGTTTGGTTATAGGCTGTTTGAAAGACTCAAGACAGAGAGGGTGCTCAAAAATTCAAAAGGCTATCACAATTGACTGTAAGGAGTCTGGTCAAAGTAACCTGGAAGCAACTGTGGTTTGACCTCATTGCTGCCACCACCACACCTGAACAGATAGACTGGCAACCCAACACAGTTGGTTCGCCTGTGGAAAGCCTTAAAACTGAAACAGTTTAGACGCCCCCCACCTGCCCCTTACCATCCCTGATACCCCACCTACTTCAGCAGAGGGCTCAGGGATGTGGTCTTATGTAGAACAGATGGCTCCCACACCCTGGGTATGGGATGTAGGCCAGGAATGCCTCCAGGTGAGGGCCACTGGAGGTGGTCAGAGGCCACATGTTGAGCTCACTATTTACTGGTCACCCAGAGATAAACAAAAGGTGACAGATCAGGTTGACATTGGAGTCAAATATACTCTAACACATGTTAACCCTTAGAAGTTTTCTGTCTCCCTCAGTGCCATGGATGGTTCTAGAGGGAAACAGTTATGGTCAGAAAGGTCCCTTTGATACTGCAAGTTGGATGTTCTCACTCACAAGAATCTGGGATTTGTTTTTATATCTTTAATTCCAGAGAGCATGTTGGGCATTGATATGGTATAAGGTCAAACTCTGCAAAACTCTATGCGTAAATTTTGCCTTTAGGTTAGAGTAAGCAAACCCAGAAAGGAAACTAGAAAGTCTACTATATCATTTTTGAAGTCAAGCAGAGAAAGACAATTATCATATGGTTTCATTCGTATGTGGAACATAAGGAATGGTGCAGAGGACCATAGGGAAGGGAGGGAAAACTGAATGGGAAGAACTCAGAGAGGGAGACAAACCATGAGAGACTCCGGACTCAGGGAACCAAACTGAGGGTTACAGAAGGGAGGAGGGTGGGGGGATGGGGTAACAGGGTGATGGGTATTAAGGAGGGCACGTGTGGTGATAAGCACTGGGTGTTATACACAACTAATGAATCACTGAACACTACATCAGAAACTAATGATGTACTATATGTTGGTTAATTTACGTAACAAAAATAAAATAAAATAAAATAAATAAAAAAGAAACACACTAGTAAAAAAGGGGAGAAAATGAGGGTCCTGTTCTGGCATACTGTGTCCCCAGTCCATTTCCTCATGCCTGGCAGTGCTGTTTCCTCCACCCAAAATGTATGGTATATACACGATCTCAAGTTCCTAAAGCTGATAACTTCCCTCTCCTCAAGCCCAGGTGGAAATGTTCTGTTTTCCAGTAGTATGATCATTTGGCCACCTTCTTTGCTCCTGCCATTGGCCTGGAGAATGTTATATTAAATTATTAAATCCACCTTATTAAATTCACCCAACAGGCTTTAAATGATCGCTAACAAAGCCTGTCTTTACCAAACATGGAAATGTGTCTGAGGAGAACAGTTGTCCTCCAAAATAAGATGGCCTTGGATATTATTATTGCCTTGCAAGGAGGCACCTGTGTCATTATCCAAACAGAATGTTATGTGTTCCTACTTAATCAGTCTGCGAATGTATTATCTTTATTAAATCACATGAGAACAGATGAACACCAGAGTGAACTCACCTCCAGCCTAGGGGACTTAATAAATCAGTGTCTCAGATCATGAGATTCTTAACAAAAAAATTGTTACTTATTTTGGTAGTCATTATCTTAATCTATGTTTTCTCTTGCATGTTGCTATGGTATCTACCTCTAATTCAGCCAGATAGCCAACAGATGAGCTGCCTTCTTGCTAATGAAACCCCTTGTTGACAGTTCAGGGCACATTGTGGAAAAGGAGGCATATGAGATTGTAAGAGCCCTTAATAAGGTGTAGGATGTTGGAGCTCATTGACAAGCCATGACCTCCGCTTGACCCTGCCAGCTGGATCTGGGCAATTGGAGGCTCCTCCCCACACCCTGTCCTCGGAATTTATGTTCGGCCGGCGTTGCCACAGTGGGTGCTGTTTTCAAAGTTTCAGGCTTGAGACAAGATGAGACCGTCTGGACTGAATATATAAGTGAGTTGACCCCGTTAAAGCTCGTCTATAAACTTTTAAGATTGTGGCATGCAGGGGCAGAGATTTACTCCTTTTGTGATTTCCCAAGACAAGCTTCACCTATGAGTTTCCTGCTTGTGAAAACTGCTGCTTTCCCATCTAGAGTGGTCAGCCTCTTTCTTTGGTCTCTCTTTGCCCTCTGTGTAAGAGAACCAATTTGTAAACAAACACACTTATATAAATTTGGCCAGAAATCTGTTGCAGTTTTAAAAGCCATTCTAATGATAGAATGTGTAGGAATAAAACCGAAATAGAGCACTACTAAAAATGCAAATAATTGTTTTCACGTAATTATTTTGATATGTTTCCAAAGTTTCAAAGATAATTGTTGTTACTTTTGTTATTCCAAAGACTGCAATGCCTTTTCACAACAGGGTCCACACTTCTGTATGTGATAGTCCTTTCTTTGCCTAACTTCAGTTTTAAGTACCTAGGCTTCCCCTTTTGTGTTCCTGGACCCCCTGAACACCTTTTAGCTTGGGATCTCTCTCCTCATTTTGCTCGGAGGATCCAGTCACTGGGAAACTATTCTAGCGTGGAGTCCTTAGAAGGCTCAGTTTGGTGACAGCCTGTTTGCGAAAACACTTCCAGAAACAAAAAATTAGGGAAGAAGAAGAATGAGGCAGTGAAAGAGGGAGAATGGATAAAGAAGACTGTATTTCCAAGCTGTCCACAGCTTTGTAACAAAGCTGATCACTCAGTTGTGCGGAGTCTTCCCAGAGGCTGCATAAACTATTGTTTCTTTGAACATATCATCTCAAGAGAACAAGGAATTGTTGTTATAGCGTCTGCAGGCAGATTTCAGAAGCAAGACAAGTTCAAGAACCTGAAGTGGCATGAAATGGTGAGTACGGTGTCCATTCTTGGGCTGCCCAGTATGGCTCCTGGCTTCTTCACTAATACGCGGTCTACTTTGATCTCTAAATTCACTCCTGCTTCACTCCCTAAAGTATAAAATATGACAATATACTTAATATCATAGCGGGATTTTTCTTAGATAATATATAGCAAAGTGCTTATATGCATAAATTGTCAGGTTCTGATAGCAGAAATGATTTCTCATAGGTTTTATGAGGTGGCATGGAAGTGACTTTCAATAAGTAGACTAATAGAAAAATTTGAGACTATTTCATAAATCCAAAAAAACATATAAAACCGTATGGTAGATAGGAAATACATTTATCTTAGTGTTTTTAAAGAACTGCAATCACAGGCATGACAGCAACACTTTCCTAGGAGATAATAACTATATTCTATTCTTATGCGGTTGATTACAGAGTTGAATTGTTGGAATGTGAACATTTATTTAGTTAGATAATATGGTATATAGTTAGATTATTATATTAGTTTTTGATAATGATAATTCTAATGTCTCTCATTAGTGATAACTATTGGTTACCAGCAAAGCATAAAATATTCTAAGGAACTTTATATTTTATGTAGCCATTCAGCTTAGTGGCTAAGCAGTGCTTGGCATGGAGCACAAAATACAAATTTCTAGAAAACTGAAAGCTTTATGTTGTTCCCTGTTTGGCTGTGGTGTAGATGGTAGTTATTTATTCATTTATTATTTATTAATATTATTTAGGAACAATCTTTTTTCCCATCAAATCGGTGCATGCTTCTGAGCTGCTGTCTAGTCCCTCAAATTTAAAAGTTTGTAACTTTTCTCTAAAGTTCCTTAAAGTTTCAGGGACGCCTGGGTAGTGCAGTCGTTAAGTGTCTGCCTTCGGCTCAGGGCATGATCCCGGCATTCTGGGATTGAGCCCCACATCAGGCTCCTCCGCTGGGAGCCTGCTTCTTCCTCTCCCACTCCCCCTGCTGTGTTCCCTCTCTCGCTGGCTGTCTCTCTGTCACATAAATAAATAAAATCTTAAAAAAAAATTAAATAAAGTTCCTTAAAATTTCAGTAAAATTCAGTAGACAGTACACGGAATCAAGGAGATGAATTACTTCTCTACTACTTTTAGAATTATTTTGAAGAATAGAGTTTTGATGATAATAATTACAACATAAATACATCACAAAGGGTGACAAAAATTGGTTCCCAAGTAAATTGACAATAATTATTCTCTATTCCTATTTCTGAATCTGAATATTCTTATGTGCTGGCCCATGAGGTCAGTCACAGATGTAACTTAGACTATAATATTTAGAATTTGTATTTTATCCATTTTCTCATGACATTTTTAAGAATATATAATGTGGTATCAAAAAACTCTTTCTTATTTTAATGGGAAAAATTAAGTCCCTGAACGGAAAAATTACAGAAGAACTATAAATGGTCTTTAAGCAGATAGAAATTTGTTCAGGGGCTCCTGGGTGGCTCAGTCGTTAGGCATCTGCCTTCAGCTCAGGATGTGGTCCCAGAGTCCTGGCATTGAGCTCCACATCGGGCTCCTCCACTGGGAGCCTGCTTCTTCCTCTCCCACTCCCTCTGCTTGTGTTCCCTCTCTCGCTGGCTGTCTCTCTCTCTCTGTCATAGAAATTTAAAAAAATGAAATCTTAAAAAAAAAAAAGAAAAGAAATTTGTTCAGTTTTACCAGTAATTGAATAACAAATGGACAAAAAGAAAATTTTCCTGTTTTCCATATTGGAAGAAGTTCATTAGTTGAGTGTGGGGAAATGAAAACTCCCAAACTGTGCTTATGGTAGTTTTAGGTTTTGTTTTAGCCTTTTTAGAGGAAAATTCACAGTGCAGATTTAAAAAATCTTAAAACTGTCTCACTTTTGATTCTAATAAAAATTAATCATAAGAAGTAGAGCTTTAATTACTAGGATGTTCCTTTTGAAAAAACAGTAATAGCAAAAGTTTAAAAATCACCTAAATTTTGAGTAAAAAGAAATTAATAATTGGGGCTATTCCATATAATAAAATGGCTGTGGAGTAAAATATTCAGTAAAATAAAATATATTTATGCTATAATTTTAACAAAAAGAAGATTAAAATTCTAAATATTGTTATCCTTGATTTCAAAGTTACATACAAAAATGCCAGTGTCAATTAATTTGACAATTCATTAACTGAACAAATACTTACTAACCACCTATTATGTGTGAGTTATCTATTTATGATGTAATTAATAGGTTCTTATATTTTCTTTTTTCTTGTCAACATTTTCAGAATTTTCTATAGTAAACACAGGTTTTATATTGCTTTTATATTAGAGAAAAATTGTTATGAACCCAAACAATACAATTAAAAAGGATTTTGGTTTATGTTTTTAACTGTACTATTTTTTAAATTATACTTAATTGACAGTGTGTTAGCCAGTCTCTAAAAATGGCCTCCCAATGAGCCATACTTCCTGGTATCCAAGTCCATGTTCATACGTAATTCCTTACACTCAAATCTAGGTATCTTGTGTAATTTGCTTTTGACCAATAAAATATTGTGGAAGTGATGATGACTTCACAGTCAAATTCATAAGAAGATGGCAGCTTATACCTGAGCCTTTTGGAACCCTTTTTCCTGGGACTTTTCCCTCATGAGATGCTCTTTTTTGGAACCTGGTTGCCCTGCTGTGAGAAGCCCAAACCACATAGGCCAGGGAGTATCCAGGTGTAGGCATATGATTAGAAGACCTAGTTCAACTTTGAGCCAAATGCCAGCATCACCTGTCAACCATGTGAGTGAATTGTGTTAAATGCCCAGTCCAAGGGAGCCTTCAAATGACATGCCTTGACCCAGCTGACATCTGGCTAAAATAGCATGTAAGACCCCAAGCAAGAACTACTTAGCTGAGAATAGTCAACCCATAAAACCATAAGAGATATGAATGCATTTTGCTTTAGACCATTAAGATTTGGGGTGGTTTGTTAGTAACCAGAACAGAACGCTTCTTGACCCAAAATATTTAATAAACCTTTTGTGGCTTAATGTGATCTGTCTTCTGAATGCCTCTTAAAATAGATCTACCATTGCTTCTCTCTTAGAGAGCACTAGTTGTGTTCCACATTGAGAAGTACCCCTCCCTTACCCTCACACGGGGTATCCATACCTACTGTCAAATATTCTGTAGGTCTGAGAAATGTTCAGGAATATTTGAGTACAGTTTATGAAGAAGGACACCTTTTTAACTCCTCCTGTTCTATCTCTTTGGCTTTCTTTTTCAGTACTCTGTGAGAGAAGCTTCTCCTTCTCCCTCCTATTTTCACACTCCATCTTTTCTAGTTTCACAGACGTAAAAACCAAACCTTATAATTATGCATCTAAAAAGAGAACCTTTATTTCATTTTCCACATTGTTTTCTACCTCAGTGTGAGTTGTAGAATCAAATTGACCCTCAGAGTGAAAGTGAGAGGGCTAAGGATAAAGAAAGTGCAGCCGACAATACTCAGATTAATATTTGAGATATATATCTTTCTTACTGCGGGATTGAATTCCCGAATTTCAGATTCCTCGCACTGACAACCACCACCTCAAAGTTGCTCCTCCTGCATAATTAGTAATTTTAATAAATAGCAATTCTTTTTTTCCACTTTCAGGGGCAAAACCTTAGGGATCATTTTTGACTACATTTTTATTTTGCCTCACATCAAACATCCTAACAGATTCCTGTTGTCCCATTTCTGCCTGTACCCACACAACTCTCTCCACAAAATGTAAGAGATAATCTAACAAAAATCAGATCATCTCACTCCTCTCCTTAAACTATCCAAATTTTCCTTTAACTTAATAAATACCAATTCTTTATGATGGTCCTAAGGGTCTTTCAAACTGAGATCGCCACTACCTCTTTAACATTTCTCCTCTATGCCCACCCATCCTCCACCCCCGTCCAGTACTACTGGTTCTCTTTTTTTTTTTTCCTTGACCTCACTAATCAGGCTCCCACCTCAAGGGCTTTGTGCTCTAGATCCCTCTGCCTGCACTGCTTTTCCCCCTGAGGGTTGCAGGGCTTTCTTTCTCATTTACTTTCAGTCTCCTTTCAAGTCCCACCTGTTCAATGATATTTTCATTTACCAACATAAATAACAATATTAATGAAAATGATCATTGGATGATGATGATAACAATAGCAACATTTTCTGAACACTAGCAACATTGTATATTACCCTCTTTTCTACATAGTTCATAAGTTTTAATGTTAAGTAACATTGCTTAGGTCACAAGTAGGCATTTCGACTTGAGTCAGCACTCTTAATCACTTTGCTGGATGACTTCCCAATTACATAACAACATACCTCTCTTCTCTGACATTCCTTATCCATTTCGCCTCATTTAACTTTTCCCTAAAGGTCATAGTACTTGATATATCATTCACTTAATTTTTATTGTCTCTTGTTCTTTCCTCTAAAGACAATGTAAGTTCTATCAGTGCTTGGACTCTGTTTTGCTCACCACTGTGTCCATATCATCTAGAACAGTAGAGTAGGCATTCAGTAAGTGTTTGCCTAGTAAATGGACACATTTTTCCAAAGACCTCAGTGTGCTTTCTCTACACTAGCACATTACCGTTTTTTTCAGTTGCTTAAACATGCTATTTTATTTTTTCAGACCTTTGATCAAGTGCTACTTCCCCTTGCTTGAAATACTTCTCTTTAACCTCATAATACAGGAATCTTTCTTCATCTTCAGACCAACTTCACTTCTATGTACATCCCGTGCTTTGCCTGTTTATTATGTTTATTATGTGTTTATTATGCTTACGATTACCTAGTAGCTGCATTCCCCAATAAGCTACCTATGTTGTTCTTCACAACCTGGCTTCAAACACAGTGTCTTCCGTGAATAGGCACTTTGTAGATTTTAGTTAAATATATGAGTGACCCTACCAATGAATTAATTCAGAGTTTCGTTATACGTGTATTATTGTGTTGCAAGTATGTCTGTTTGGCAAATTTCCAGGCTTGGTTATTGATGTATGTTTTTTAGATGGATAATTTCCCCCACCCACCTCCCTTTTGGTGACCATAGGTTTGCTCTCTGTAAGAGTCTAGATTTTTGTTTGTCTTTTTCTCTTTGCTCATTTATTTGTTTCCAAAATTCCATATATAGTATCCAATGATATTTGTCTTTCTCTGTTTTCACTTAGCATTATACCTTCTAGATCCCTCCATGTTGTTGCAAATGTCAAGATTTCATTTTTTATGACTAATATTCCATTGCGTGTATGTGTGTGTGTGTGTGTGTGTGTGACATCTTCATTCTTTCATCTATTGTTGGATATTTGGGCCGCTTCCATAATTTGGATATTGTAAATAATGCTGCAGTAGACATAGGGGTGCATATATCTTTTTAAATTAGTGTTTTTTTATTCTTTGGGTAAATAGTCAATAGTGGAATTACTGGATCATATGGTAACTCTATTTTTAGTTTTTTGAGGAAAGTCCATACTGTTTTCTGCAGTGGATGTACCAATTTGCATTCCCACCATCGTTCATGAGGGTTCCTTTTTGTCCACATCCTCAACAGCATTTGTTTCTTAGTTTTGATTTTAGCTATTCTAATAGATGTGAGGTGATATCTCATTGTGATTTTGATTTGCATTTCCCTAAGGATTAGTGATTTTGAGCATCTTTTCATGTGTCTGATGGCTATCTGTATGTCTTCTTTAGAAAAATGATTGTTCCTGTCTTTTGCCTACTTTTAATTGGATTATTTGTTGCTGTTGCTGCTGCTGTTGTTGTTTTGGTGTTGAATTGTATGCATTGTTTATATATTTTAGATATTAACCCTTCATTAGATATGTTATTTGTAAAAATCTTCTCCCATTCAGTACATTGTCTTCTAGGTTTTTTTTTTTTAATACAAATTTTATTTGTAATGAAAGAGGAGATACAGGAAATAGAAAATTTTACTACTCTGTTCATTGCTGCTTTTGCATTATAAGTAAAAACCTGATGTTAATAAAATTGAGCGTTAAGGGACCATTAGGAAGAAACAGTATTGCCTATGACTTGATAGCTATGATATAATTTTAGTGACTGAAATTGTTCTAAGTCTTTTTTATATTAAAAATATAAACATATTGCACTTATTACTTCTAATCTTTTGAAATGTGTGAAGGGTGAAATGAAATGGCGTTACTTATGTCAAGAGATTTCAAAATGGAGCTGGGAGGCCATTAAAGAGGTAGGCCTTACACATGTCTTCACCGGGTGGAACATGAACTTTTGAACAAGGCCAAACAGTGAATATTCCAGGAGCTCTGCAGGAACACCTGCAACTTGCTTCAGTAATGGACTTTGCTCAGTGATAGCCTTAGCAACCAAATTCATTTAACGGAGATTTGTTTTCTGCCACCAACACCAATCACAATTATTTGTAAACAGTATATACAGCATTCCCTTTTGTCTTTAAAAGCCCCTAACTTTTGTTACCTAGTGGGACACAGTTTGGGTTGCTACCTGAATTTGTGCTCTCAAATTGCAACTCTAAGACCCCAAATGAATGCTTCTGTTTTATTTCAGTTCTGCCTCTTTTCTCAGTCGATAAATGGTAGTTAGTAAAGCAAGGTATTATTACATCCAAATTATAAGAAGAAATAATGACAGTTATTGGATGGTATAATAGGATGTTAACCATGTTGGAGAATTGTTACCCTTTGACATGCACCCCACTATGTGTGAGGGAAAGGGAAAATGTCTTTCTCCTTTCCAAGGATGTGCTTAGAGGTGCAGAATGGATAGGAAAATAACTTCCATGCTTCTGTGATCCAGTCAGTGTACGCATACCCTGGACCCACTGGACCCTTTATTGTCTGCTATGCCAGAGCTGGGACAGGCTGAAAATCATCCTTTTATTTTCAGGGGGATGGAATACACTTTTAAGAAAAAAAATCCTTAATTGTGTGGGGTGGTTTTTTTTTTTTTTTTTTTTTTTTTTTTTTTTTTTTTTTTTGGTGTAAGTGTAACTTTATTTTGTATAGCGTTAGATTAGTTTCAGGTGTACAATATAGTGATTCAGTAATTCCGTACATCACCGGGAGCTCATCACATGTGCATTGGGGATTAAGGAATCCCCATCACCTATTTAACCCAACACCCCACTCCATCCCCTTTGGTAACCATCAGTTAGTTCTCTATAGGAAGAGTCTGTTTCTTGGTTTGTCTCTCTGTATCTACATAGATAGGTAGGTAGGTAGGTAGGTAAGTAGATGGATAGATAGATTCCTTTTACTCATTTGTTTTGTTTCTTAAATTACACATAAGAGTAAAAATATGTTTTTTTCTCTGACCTATTTCACTTAACATAATACACTGTAGCTCCACATCATTGCCAAAGGCAATATTTCATTCTTTTTTATGGCTGAGTAATATTCTATTATATATAATTCTATTTATGATGTATTTATTATAACATGTAATATATATATAATTATATTTTATATATAATATATATTTCTATTTTTAACCTTTTGAGTAACGACCACACTGTTTTCCAGAGTGCCTGCGTTAGTTTGCATTCCCACCAATAGTATAAGTGGGTTCCCTTTTCTCCACATCCTCCCCAAAACCTGTTGTTTTCTGTGTTGTTCACTGTAGCCATTCTGACAGGTGTGAGGTGATATCTCATTATAGTTTTGATTTGTATTTCCCTAATGATCAGTGATGTTAAGCATCTTTTCGTGTGTCTCTTAGCCATCTGTATGTCTTTGGAAGAATGTCTATTCACACCTTCTGCCCATTTCTTAACTGGATTATTTGCTTTTTGGGTGTTGAGTTTGATATCCTTTTCATAGACTTTGGATACTAACCCTTTATCAGATGTGTCATTTGCAAATATCTTCTCCCATTCTGTGGGTTGCCTTTTATTTTTGTTGATTGTTTCCTTCACTGTGCAGAAGCTTTTTATCTTGATGAAGTCCCAATAGTTCATTTTTGCTTTTGTTTCCCTTGCCTCAGGAGACATATTTAGTAAGAAGTTGCTACAGCTGATATCAAAGAGGTTGCTGCCTGTCTCCTCCAGGATTTTTATGGTTTCCTGTCTCACATTTAGGTCTTTCATCCATTTTGAGTTTATTTTTGTGTATGGTGTAAGAAAGTGGTCCAGTTTCATTCTTTCGCATGTTGCTGTCCAGTTTTCCCAACATTTGTTGAAGACACTGTATTTTTTCCATTGGATGTTCTTTCCTGCTTTGTTAAAGATTTGTTACCATATAGTTGTGGGTCCATTTCAGGGTACTCTATTCTATTCCATTGATCTATGGGTCTGTTTTTGTGTCAGTACCATCCTGTCTTAATCACTACAGCTTTGTAATATGACTTGAAGTCTGGAATTGTGATGTCTCCAGCTTTGCTTTTCTTTTTCAAAATTGCTTTGGCTATTTGGGGTCTTTTGTTATTCCATACAAATTTTAGAATTGTTCATTCTAGCTCTGTGAAAAATGCTGGTGGTATTTTGATAGGGATTACATTAAATGTGTTGACTGTTTTGGGTAGTATTGATATTTTTTTTTAAAGATTTTATTTATTTATTTGACAGAGATAGAGACAGCCAAAGTCTATTTTCATCTTTTATTATTATTTTCCTCTCTCCTATTCATTAGGACAATTAACTTGCTCTCCATTACTCTATCCCCTAGGTCGCTGATCCATTCTTCTACTTCCTCTTGTCTTCTATTTATTCCATCTGGTGTGTTTTTATTTTCAGTTAATGAGTTCTTCATCTCTGATTGGTTCTTTTTTTATGTTTCTATCTCTGTTTTGAGGGTCTCAATGAGGTCCTCCAGCTTTTTCTCAAGTTCATTGAATACCTTTATGATCATTACTTTAAACTGTCTATCAAGCATATTATCTCTCTTCATTTAGCTCTCTTGCTGTGATTTTGTTCTGTTCTTCATTTGGGACATATTCCTTTATCTCCTCATTTTGTCTAAATCTCTGTGTCTATTTCTATGTGTAAGGAAAGTAAACTACATCTCCTGCTCTTGAAAGTAATTGCCTTATGAAGAAGAGGTCCTGTAGTGCCTTGCAGTGTAATATTCCCTGTTCACCAGAATCTGGTGCTTCAGGGGTGTCTCCAATGTTTGTTGTGTGTTCCCTACTATTGTGGCTGAGCCACTTTTGCCTTTAGTGATCTGCAATGGCTCTCTTTACCTGTTGTGGGTAGGAATTGTTCCCTGTGTTGCTATTGAGCTAATCTGGGGCTGCCTTTAGCTTGACTTAATTCAGATGGGGCATTTGCCAGAAATGCAGTAGCACTGAACTGTGCTGTCATTCATGTCTGATGTCTGACCCCAGACTACTGCGAGGGCCACAGTAAGACTGGAGATTTCTTCCCCTGTCCTCAGATAGGAGTCATTTTGGAATGGGGCTTCCCCCTGTTAGGGCTGCTTGCACACTGTAGGTTTGTGGCACTGCTTTGTTTGGACTCCTGCTGAGGGTGTATTAGAAGGTGGGTTTCTGCAGAATATGGGACTGAGCTGTGGGACTGAGCAAGGTCCATGCTGGTTCACTGCAAGAGGGGACCTTCAGCCACCAGGAAAAACTCCAGCCAAGACTGGAATAGAGGGGGTAGATTCACAGAAGAGTGCCAAAGTGGAGCATTCTGTTAGCAAGGTAGGTAGAGAGAGTTCCTGCTGTGTTGGTACCCACTGTGCTGTCTCCACAATTGTCTGTGTATCTAGGCTGGGTGGCAAGGAAGGGAAATTATGCCCCCCAGCACTTTTATTCTTGGTGAAGTCTCCCAAAGATCCCTGTCCACCAGCACAGGCTCTGCTATTAGTAAATAAATCTCTCTCCCATAAACCCCAGGCATTTTTAAAACTTCTTCTTCTATGCTATATATCAACCAGGCTGTTTGTTATGCTGTCTCTTAAGGTCAGGGACTCAGTTTCCCATCACCCTCTGCCCTCCCAGAGCCGAGTCCACAGATTTTTAAGGTTCTAGGTGTTAAGCCCCATTGATTGTAGGAATTTGCAAAGTTATCACTTTCTGGGTTTCAAAGCCACATATTATGGGGATTCTTTTTCCCCTTATGGATCCCCCATGCCTGGGGTGCCTGGGCTGGGTCTGCTCCTCTCCCCTCTTCATGCCTCCAGCATCCCTCCCTCCTGCTGATATTTCTGCAGGTTAGTTGGCTCCCAGCCACATCTCTGTATCTCTTTGATGTGGCCTCTTTTCTACATTTAGCTGTGGAAAGTCTGTTCTGCCTGATTTTGGGTCATTTTCTGGGTTATTTACACTGATGTGAGTGTTATTTAGGTGTATCTGTGGGATGAGGTGAGCCCAGGATCCTCTTACTCCACCATCTTCTCCACAAACTCTGATATTTAACACTTTAAATACACATGTTCATACTCTGGAGGAAAAGCAAAATTATTTTAAAATTTATCATTTATTGCTTATATTCCATGAGAAATTATTAATGAAAATTAACATTTGCTATTTTTTTATTAAGTTTTTCTCATAAAACTAATATATAAATAAACAGATTTCTTTATTTCAACTTTGGTTTCAAAGGTGAGTAAAAATGTATTTAATGCTGGAAGGGAAAAATCAGATGCATAACACGATGGAATCTAAGTTAAGGAAAGTTGTCCATTAGAGCTCCCACTTCTAATTTCCCTACAGAGAAGTCAGTATGCTCATCTTTAATCATATTGTACAATAGTAAGTGGCTCATCATTTGTGGGGGCCATTGTTCCTGGTAAGCAGTTCTTGGGTATGGCCTCACTTTTAAATGGTCCCACGAGCCTGCCAAAGTGCTTACATAGCATGGTTTTGACCCTCCAGAGTAATTTCAGATGATTCTGTCTTTCTCTTGCTTTACTTTGCCCTTGGAGAAACTGTACCCATTATTTTTTTTCTTCATCTTCTTTTTCTCTTAACTCTGTGCCAAAGATGGCATTTGGTGGGCAGATGAACTTTGTTCTGCTTTAGGCATTAGGAAAAATATATGCTGGTTGTTTTCTTCTTTCAATTATTTTCCTCTCTCACTGGTGAGTCTTCTCTGAACTTGCACTGTCTCCCATCTCTGGTAAGGTATGGGATTGGGGTATAGACTGATTATTTTGGCTCTATGAAGCATACATAAAAAGAACCATCCAGAGAATCCAGACTAGCTTGTGAGAGGATGTTCTACATTTGGGGAGAAACTCCAGGAAAAGATAAGTGTTTTGATACTTATTTGTTCAAGACAAAATGTTCAAGGCAAACGAATATGTAGAAATTGATAGTGGATTGAGATGAAGATTTGGTTATATTTTGTTCTTAGTCTAAATAATAGAACAGATGTTTTTATTGTTATTTACCCATGTACCTATATGAGTATTTTATTATTACCCTATTACCTGTATGTGTGTACACAATGATAGATCAATCAGTAGCATTCTCATCAAAACTGTATCTATAAAGTGTTATTTTTAATTTGTGAGATAGATGATATTGTGAAAAGAGGAAAATTGTGAAATATCCATCTAATTGGAATAGCAATGCATTGAGTATTTAGAAGATTTTGTGCTCCATGGAAAGAGATTTAACAGAAGAAAGGTCATGGAATGAAAGATTAATTATCAAGGTCTTCAAAAAGACTTTTAATTTAAAATATATTTAGGCTGAACTACTTTTGAATAGAAGTGACTAACTTTAATATTGGAAGTTGACAAAAATTTGGAAAATAGTAATTCAAAAATCCAGCTTAATATTTGGTTCATAAGCCACTTTATCTAATGTTTGTTCATCAGCTACTGGGTTTTCAGTGAACAGCTGTAAGAACATATTAAAATTCAGAAACCAAGACTACTCCCACTATGCATGATATCATGGGTGGAAACAATATGAGATAATCCAAATGAACCAGTTAAGGTGAAGCAGCAAAAACCAGCTTAGAGGGTGTTTGAATTAAATGCCACTGAATTATTATAATCATATTCTAAATAATTTCACAGATTAAATCACTGTGAATTCAGTTATTTTTGGTCCATATACAAAACAGTAAAATAAGTTTATACTAACTGTAACAAAGATTTGCTTAGAAGCTTCCACATGATCAAAATTTCAAAGTCATCATTCCCTAATAGTCCATATTTCATGTATTTGAGAAAAATTTTTACATATATACATAAACATGATACCTAGCAATATATTCGAATACAATGCACTGTACAAAATATTTTTGTATTTGATATTTTAAGTGGTATTATGATTTTGCAAAGCTTTCTTTTCTTATAAATTTATATTTTGTAAGTCTAAAAGATACTTTTAATGACTGAGATAGATTTTTTTTGAAAAATGACCTTAGAAATGCTTTGCAAATAAATTCACTGAGGTATTGCAATGTGTTAGACATATCTACATATCAGTGGACTTAAAGTTCAGAAAATTTTGCTCAATGGGAAAATTCAACTTTTGTAAAATGTAAGCAAGAAAGTCAGCATCTGATTTTTTTCAACTCTTCTATTTCTGATATTCATAAGATGGATTGTTAACTGAGACAAATAAGCATGCCCCAAAAAGGGTGGGATTTTTATACTTTATTTTAAAATATTTATTTATGAATTATATAAAATGTATTGGTGCAGATACTATTTCTTAGTTTATAAAATAAAATAAATTATTCGTGAGATATAAATCATCCACTGATGTGGTATATACTTTGAAGAGCTCTGTATCACCAGTAAGAATGACAGGACACCATGTCTAATAGAAGCCAATTATTGAGTCTGAAGCCAAACTTTCCTCAATTAACTCATTTCCTTGAAGGCCAGAGGCATAATATACTTTGTTTGGTAGAGATATATATATCCTAGTACTTAAGTCATAGTAAGCCCTTAAATATATACCTAATAAATAACTTCTCTTCATTGTAGTTTTGTATTAGAAAAGTATTTCTACAAAAATTATTATAATTTTTCTTATAATTATGAATCTCACATTATTCCTCTCAGGTTTCTATTAAGATGTTTGAAGGAAAGTTACTCTATTCCCTTTTGTATTCTTAAGAGTCGCAACAAAGTCACGTGGTTTTAGGCCCTCAATATATTTAGATTGACTAGATTAAGATCCAAATGACAGATTTTTACCTCATGATTTTTACTGTCTTCTTTAGGGAAGAATTTTTTGTTGCCAAATTTACTGAGAATAGGTCAAAATAGTTTAAATTAAAGATTAATTGGGAGATATGAAACATTTAAGAATACTTGTTCAAATAGAAAGTAGAGACCACTCTGAATCAGAGCTATCTTAAGCATCAGGAAAGCAAAAACTGTGCCTCTTACTCAACAATGACTTCAGAAATGCAGTTTCCATATACAGGAGATAAGTAAATTTAATTAGCCTTGTCTATCAGCCAACTGTTTCTATATAAACTCCTCAGATTATCTTGACGACCTCCTTGTGTTTAAACGTGTCTTCTTGAAATTATAAATTGGCTTAATGTATGGGTTAATATAGATTCTATTTTTGTAAAATATGTCTACATATTAATACGAAATATGAAAAATGCTAGAACTTATCTCACAAATAAGGTAAGAAATATGGGAGGAGTTTAGAAAGTTCTGAATAAATCCAAAGTTAAATAACTTTTTTGGTAGGCCAAGCTCAATTATTAGGAAACTATTAATTGTTATTCTGCAAGGAACCCAGTATCTGCCTTCCCTTTGCTTTTTTTAAAGGCAGATAATGAACTAAACTTACTATGAAGCAAAAACTAGTATGTGTTGTTTCATTCAATGATTTTAAATCTAAACTTAGCCCTTTCTTTGACTATGTTCCCTAAGACTGAATTCTATACAAAAGTGATCAGTACATAATTTTGAAATATCTGTGACCTCTCTCTCAGCTCATTTGTTAAAAATGCCCAGAACTCATGATTTTTTTTTGTTTTTCAAAGTGAAAATTGTATTTACTCATTATAAAAGCAATATTAATACAGAAAAGTAATTCAAATCCTAAAAAAGAATTAACAAGAAGGTAGCAAAAATATCACTAAAAATTCTATCATCTATCCTTTCAGATGTTTTCCTTTATAAGGTACATAGAAATTATTACATGATCATATTGTACATGATGTGTGTAGCCTGTCTATTTTTAAAATTGTGGGTGCCTTTCCATGGCTACAACCGTATATATACATTATCATGTATTGTTTAATGTCATGTGTTCCATTTGGTGGCTATTGTATCGCTGCTTTACCCAGCCTTCAACTGATGAATATTTAGATGTTGCCAATAGTTTTAATTACGAAGGTCCTGAGAGATGCACACAACTGCCACGATCGCCCAGCTATGTGGTAAGCGTCCACATCTAGTGCCCAGAAATAGTTAATTAATCAAAAGATATTCCCTTATACAATCTGTGTGTGTACTGAACTTCTAAAGAACTATCTATTTTTTTTAAAGATTTTATTTATTTATTTGAGAGAGAGAGAGAGCATGAGCTGAGAGAGGGAGAAGCAGACTTCCCTCTGAGCAGGGAGCCCAAAGCAGGGCTTGATCTCAGGACCCCAGGATCATGACCTAAGCTGAAGGCAGACGCTTAACCAACTGACCCACCCAGGCAACCCTAAAGGTTTATCTATTTCATTACTCTTGCCAAAAGAAACCACCCAGTTTTGTTTGCTCAATTTTTCTATTATGTTTTCTTTTCTCATTTATGAATTTCAGTTTTAAAATTCATCATTTAGCTCCTCCTGGTTTGTTTTCTCCTCTTTGTAGTCTCTCCCCTGCTTTCTCAAAATTAATTTCTGTTGTTCACGGTTGTCTAGGAATCTTTTGCCTATCTCTTATTTCTAACTTGTTTTTATCACTTTATTTTAAATTTTTTTTGGTAAACAACATATGTGTAGATTTTGTTTTTACCCATTCTAACAATTATCCTCTCTAATCACGAAATTCAGCATGTTCACATTTAGTGTTATAAATGATATAATTGTTTTTATTACTTGCATTTTATTTTATGTTGGCTATTTATTTTACTTTGCTTTTGTTTCCTTTTTCTCTTTATTATTTTGCTGGCTTTATTATACTTGTGTTATTTCCCTTTTTTGCCTTGCTAATTATGTTCTACTATGCTTTTCAATATGGTGATGCTTATCTTTCTATCCCTAACAATCATAATTTAATATATCTTCTTTATTATATTAATCAAACCAAATGACAATCCAAGATAAAAGGTTTAGAAAACATTAACTTCCCCACTTCTGTTTTTTGCTTCCTGTATTATTTAGAATGAGCTAAGCTATGTTATGTAGGGGTGAGGGAAAATCTCCAAATCTCAGTTGCTTTGCAAAATTTATTTCTTATTTATGCAAAGTCTTTTGGAGCTTTAGCAGCTTTGAAGGGAAGCTCCCTAAGCTGTTTCCATCTTTTGACTTGACCATCTCAATACATGGCCCCCCTCAGTGGCTGTGGTAGAGGAAGTAAAGCTGAAGTTTCAAGAAAAGTGTTTATATACCTCACTTAACTCACATTTTATCATCCTGAATTAGTCACACGGTCCCACCCTACTGCAAGGAAGACTAAAAAATGTTTTCACTTGTACGCAAAGGAAATGATGTAAACAGTATTGTCTCCGTTTACTTTTCTTATGAATTTTTCATCTTTTGAGATAATTTAAAACTTTTAGTTTCAGGCTGGTATTGTTTTCTACATATCTCATTCCTAAATAGTTGTATAACATTTTCGTAAACAAATAGGCATCAGAAAGATTCCTTTTTTCTTTTTTTTAAGGAGGAAAAGTATTAGGTGTATTTATTGGAAATTAGGAGATATTAGGAAAAGCAGTAAGTGGGGAGGATGTCACATTAATTTACAAACTTTCACCTATAAAAATAGGTTGGTCAAGAACATAGAGTTTAGCCAAACAGAACAGGAAGTCCAAGTACAAATCCCAGTATCAGTGGCTTGGGTTGCATGTGCTTCCTCATGACGATGTTTTGTTAAGAAAAGTTGCGTGCAAAAGGCTTCAGCAGGCTGTAAGTGTGGTAAATTGATCTAACTAGCTCCATGTAGGGATAATTCCTATGAGAAACGTGGGAGAGCTTCAGACAAAGAATGAAGTTATCAGAAAGTGCTTTTGAGTTATAAACAAGAGGGATTGTTTTAAGCCGGAGAGCTCAAGAGTTTCTTGGTTATTGCAGAACTACAGCATTTCACATACTGTGATTCAAGTCAGTATAAATGAACGACTGCCGGTGGACCTCTAAGAGGGGGCCCTGGAAATGGGAGCAGTCGATTTTGTGATGTGACTTTGCTTTATTAACCACATGCCCGCTTGCTACTTTGAATTCTTCCTTCGCTCCTGTCACCAAGGGGACTGAGTCCATCCCAAGGTGATAGGATAGTTAAAAGAGAGAGTCAAAACTTGTTGTTAAATATATGTCACATTCGTTCACACACACACACACACACGCACACGCACACTCATGTAGTCTTATTCACATATGTACACAGATAGAGATGTTTGTGTTTATTTTTACCTTTCCCATTTTTGAGATCCATATTCTTATTCAATTTCACTGAGTTAAAAGAATGTATCAACTATGCTCTGACAGTCTCTCTGCTCTTTGCACAGAGCTATCTTTCTTTCTTTTTGATGGGAGAATGGTATCTTGTCTCGCTATGGAATTCTTGAAAGGCAGATCATTTTCTTTCAGTAGACTGTAGATGTTATTTGATCATCGTCTTGTTTTCTGTACCAGATATGAAAAGTCTGATCATCATTCCCTGATCAGAAGTTTGTTCTTTCTGTAGGGAAGTTTCTAAGATTCTCTCCTTATACTCGTTATTCAAGAATTTCAAAAGCATGTGTTTACATCTTTTTACAAATTAATCTTGCTTGAATCTCATTGAGCCCTTTCGGTCTGAAGAATCAGTCTTTTTTTCTTATAAACATAAATAATCTTTAATTACTTGCTTATTTATCACTTATTCTGTACTTTTTGCTCATGCTGGAATGTCCACATTTGGATGTTCTGAAACTATTCTCCAAGTTTTTCATCTTTGCTTTTACTAGTTCTATTTTTGTTCTTTATTTCGCCACATGTTTTGGCATTGCCCTAATTCTAATCCACTAATTCTCAATAATGATCACCCACTTTTTTTAGTTTGCTGACTGAATTTTAAATTATAAAGTTATTTTCAAAATCATTATAAACATTTTATTCTTGACTTTAAAATGTTGAGATCTCTTATTGCTTTTTACCTAAAAGTCTCAGTTTTATTTACTTGTTCTAGGTATGCATCTTGTCTTTCATTTCTTTGGTTCTTTCATGTCCTATGTTGTTATTTCCCTTTACTTGCTCATGAATTTTTGTGGCTTCACCTAGCAAGCTAGGCCATTAGTAATTGGTGGCTAGCACAGTGATTTCTATCTTTGTGACTGGTAATGAATCATGGATCATCAGTGATCCCTCTCCTGGTGTTCACAAGTAAATCATCAGAAACAGGCCTTTCTGGAATCAGATGTGAGCCTGACAGGAAAACAAGCCAGGGAAGGCCTTCTCGGTATTATTGACAGTACTCTGTTTTCTCCTGAGCATTTCAGTAAATTCATGTCCAGGGACATCATTTATGATTATGCAAGAATCACACTGCACAAGAATGACCTATGAGAGGATGAGTAGGGGCTGAAAACTCTCTCATGATTCCCAGGCTAAGCCATATACTCAGAAGAGAGGAATGTAGCTGGCTTTTTTCTATTTGCAAGAAAATTCTTCATGGAATAATAGTGGTCCGTGTTTAAAGTTTTGTCCCTGGTCCCAAAGATAGATAAGCTCTCCTCTCTGCTTCAGGACCTTTGATCCTACCAGGATTAAAAAAGAACAGCGTATCTATTGATGTCTTTATCTCCCTCAGGTAATAGTGGACTTGTTTAATTGCCCTCTCAGATTTCTGGTAGTGTGTCTATTCAGGTGCTGGTCTAACTCCCAAAAGAAGGAAAAGAGGCAGCTCGGAAGAAGAAAAATTCAGAGACATCTACATATGTTGTCATCTTGGTAGGATCTACACATTTTATTGCTTCTGGATGGCAGTTTATTAGACATAAAATCTTTTATCTGTCATATATTCTGCAAGTGTATTTATCACAATTAGTTACTCACATTTTATTCATATGTGTATATTTTTTTCTTTTAGGGAGAGCATTTGGTGTGTATATGAGCACATTTGAATGTGTGTGTGTGTTTACTGTCATATGTAATTTCTAAATTTAAAATGTACCTGGGGTGCCTGGGTAGTGCAATCAGTTAAGCATCCAACTCTTGGTTTTGGCTCAGGTTGTGATCTGATGGGTTGTGATCTGATGGGTTGTGAGATCAAGCCCCATGTGGGACTCTGAGCTCAGTGCAGAGTCTGCTTGGGACTTTCTCTCCCTTTCCCTCTGCTCTTCCCTTGCACTCATGCTCTCTCTCTCTCTCAAATAAATAAATAAATAAATATTTTTAAAAATTTAAAAAAATGAAATGTACCAATAGTTTACTTTATGACTTCTGAATTTGACAGCAATGTGATTTTATCTTTCCACAAATGGTGTGAACAAATATTTATTGAGTATCTACCAAGTGATGTGCAGTGTTCAAGGCTCCAGGGATCAGAGTGAAGTATTTCTTCATATAAGTTCCTAAAAAGAAAGTTCTGGATGAAACTGCATATTACTTAAAATTTTCTAAAATATCAATATTCTTCATAAGTTAGTATCAACTTACATAGTTACCCACAGTATAAAATATTGCTTATTACTTTTAGTTTTGCTTATATTGGATGGTATTCCTCTTCTCAAAGTTGCCAATATAAAACATGAAAAATAACACATGATTGTTTTAATTTGATTTTTTTATTTGTGTGTGATTGAGCATCTTCTCATATGTTTAATTATTATAAATGTATGTTCTTAAGCAAATCGCTCTTTTTAACTAGAGCATTCATCTTTTGTTTATTGATTTCTAAAAGTTCTTTGTACATTAAAAATAGCAACTCTCTGTCATGTAAATTAACTATTATTTTTCTCCGAAAAATAACTCAAAACTCAGTGGCAGGAAAGAGTCAACTGTAACTGGATAAATGACAAAGGGGTTTATGCCACGTACAGAACCATCGCCAGAGCTAAAGGGCACCACGAAGCTTCCGCTGTGCGAATGCCTCCAGATACCTACCACCAAACGGTATAGCTATAGGTGCTGCTGCTCTTGGGTAACTTGATTCGCTAGACTAGACAGCAGCCACTGCATTGCTCAGTCCAGAACTGTGCTCTCTGGGACCCCAGGCCCTTCCACATTCTACTTTTAACTGGGACCTGAATTCACTTCTTATCTAAGTCACTTGCATAGTAAAACCCAAATCCTACCCTGGTTGCACAGAGCAACTAGGTAGACCTAAAGGCCTTGTGTACAGCAAGACATGAGAAACAGGTCGTAATGAACACCGTGATTGTAATTTGCTTAATTTCATTTTTAATGTCATTAGCCACTCAGGAAATTTAAATATTTAAATCAACAAGATTTTCCTAGTAAAAAAATTTCTGTGCCTTTTCCAGAAAGTAATCACACATTTCAGGACATATGTTTTCCTTCAGTATTATTTTTTTAAATATTTTGAAATAGATGAAAAATTTTTTGTGTGTTTTGTTAGGTTTGCAAAAATGTTATAAGGAATATAATAAGTTCTTACATACTGTTCTGTTGCTCCATCAATTTACTAATATTTTCAATGGAATGGATTAAAAATTGAATCAGCTTTATTGAGGTATAATTCACATAAAATCCACTTGTTTTCAGTATACAATGTAGTATTTTTAGTAAATCTACAGAATTATGCAAGCATCACTACAGTCTAATTGTAGAATACTTGCAGTAATTCCCTGTACCTACCCCAGCTCCAAGCAACCACTAATCTAATTTCTGCCTTCAGTTTTGCTTTTTCTGGAATTTTATGTAATGAAATACAATATGTGGTCTTTTGACTCCAGCTTTTTCACTTACGATGATGTTTTTGAAGTTTATCTGTGTTTTAGTACCTGTCAATATCTTGTTCCTTTTATCCATTTATCAGTTGATGACATTGGATAGTTTCCAGTATTTGGCTATTATCAATGAACAATGCTGCTATGAACACTCAGATACAAAGTTTGTATGGACAAAGGCTTTCATTTGTCGTGAGTTGATACTAGGAGTAGAATTGCTGGATATAGGAGACAGAGAAATTGGCTCCCCAAAATGTCCATGACCAATCCATGGAAACTGTTATAATGTTACCTTTCAAAACAAAACGTATTTTATGCATGTGATTAGCCACTTTAATAAGGGAGGTTATCTTGGCTTTTTCAGGTGGGCTCAATGTAAACACAGGGGTCCTTATCAGAGGGATGTAGGATGCAGGATTGTTAGAGTCAGAAAGGAAATGTGATGATGGAAGCAGAGGTCAGAGGAAGAAAGAGAGACAGTTTCAAAATGCTACACTGCTGATTTTGAAGAGGGAAGAAAGGATCATGAGCCAAGAAATGCTGGTCTTTTAAAGACTGGAAAGGTGGGAAAATGGACTCTTCCATAGAAGCTCCAGAAGGAATGGAGTGATGCTGACACTATGGGAGACCATTTGGGACACTAGAACTATAAGATAATAAATTCGTCTTTTTTTAAGCTACTAAATTTTTAGTAATGTGTTATACCGGTAATAAGAAACAAATACACTGGATTATATAGTAAAGTTGTGCTTAACTATACAGTTCAAGGAATTGCCAACCTGTTTTGCAAAGTGACTGCAGCATTTATATTCTCACCAATAATATATTAGGACTCTAGCTTTCTTTCCTTTCCTTTTCTTTTTTTCTTTTTTTATACACAGAGAGAGAGAGAGTGCATGCATAGGGCAGAGGGAGAGGGAGAGAGAGAATCTGAAGCAGGCTTCATGCCCAGTGCAGAACCTGACACCGGGCTCCATCTCACAACCCTGAGATCCAGACCTGAACTGAAATCAAGAGTCCAGTGCTTAACCCTGAGCCACCCAGGCACCCCTCGTTTCTTTACATTCTTACCAAACACTTTTTATTGTCTTTTTAATTATTGTCTATCTTTTTTATTTCTTGTATATCTGTGGTAATTTCCTATTCCTAATGGTGCACATTATACACATTTCATATTTTATATTTTTCTCTAAAAACTTCATTGAAATTTTTTTATATTATTGCTCTTGTCAAAGAATGTGCACTCAGTCTTATTTATGCCATTTTTGTTTTACTTTTTATTTAATAAATTTTTGATTTATGTTTATTAGTGCCTTATTTCAACTTTATGTGGTTATGATTATCTTTTTCTAGATTATTTTTCTGAATGTCCTCATTTTTATTTTGAAAAAATCTAAGTACAAATATAACGTTTTTATTTTTATAAAATTTTATTTGCATTTCTTGGGTTTAATGTTAAACATTCTCACTGTTACACATTAAAAAGTAATGCTCAATTTTATTTTTATATCTTTGTCCAAAATTTTTTTTGAATAATTTTTCAAAAGTTTCTATTTTAATTACCTGGTGCTCAGCACTAACACACTTCTTAATCCCCATCACCTATCAAACCCATCTCCCCACCCTTCTGCCCTCTGATAACCATCTCAATTCTTTCTCTATAGTTTAGACTCTAGTTCTTGATTTGTCTCTGTCTTTTTCCCCTTTGTTTGTTTTATTTCTTAAATTCCACATATGAGTGAAAATATATTGTATTTGTCTTTCTCTGACTGACTTATTTCACTTAGCATTATTCTCTTTAGCTCCATCCATGTCATTGCAAATGGCAGGATTTTGTTCTTTTTTATGAATAAAGAGTATTTCATTGTTTGTACCACTTCTTTATCCATTCATCAATTGATGGACAGTTGGGCTGCTTGCATATTTTGGCCATTGTAAAAAATGCTGTTATAAACATCATGGTGCATGTATCCCGTTGAATTAGTGTTTTTATATTCTTTGGGTAAAAATAGTTGTGTAACAGCTGTATCATAGGTTAGTTCTATTTTTAATTTTTTGAAGAAACTACATACTGTTTTCCAGAGTGGCTGCACAAGTTTGCATTCCCACCAACACCGCAAAAATGTTCCTTTTTCTCCACATCCACACCAATACCTCTTTTTGCATCTATGTTCATCAGGGATATTGTCCTGTAGTTTTCTTTTTTCTTTTCTTTTCTTTTCTTTTCTTTTCTTTTCTCTTTTCTTTTCTTTCCCTTTCTTTTTTTTCCTTTCTTTTTTCTTTTCTTTTTCTTTCTCTCTCTGTGTGTGTGTGTGTGTGTGTGTGTGTGTGTGTGGTGTCTTTATCTGGTATTGATATCAGGGTAATCCTGACCTTGTAAAATGAATTTGGAAGTTTTCCTTCTTTTTCTCTCTGTCTTTTTTTTTTTTTTTTTTTTTTGGAATCGTTTGAGAAGAATAGGTATTAACTCTTCTTTAAACGTTTGGTAGAATTCACTCATGAAGCCACCTGGACTATTTTTCGTTGGGAGTTTTTTGATTACTGATTCAATTTCTTTGCTGCTTATTAGTCCATTCAAATTTTCTATTTTTTCCTGTTTCAGTTTCAGTAGGTTATATGTTTGTAAGAATTTATCCAATTCTTCCAGGTTGTCGTATTTGTTGGCATATAGTTTTTCATAATATTTTCTTATAATTGTATTTCTGTAGTTTTTGTTGTTATTTCTCCTCTCTTTTGTGATTTTATTTATTTGGGTCCTTTTTCTTATTTTCTTGATGAGTCTGCCTAGAGGTTTTTCAATTTCATTGATTTTTTTCAAAGAACCAACCCTGGTTTCATTGTTTTCTTCTATTATTTTGAGGATTTTTTTGGTTTGTTTTGGTTTCTATGTCATTTATTTCTACTCCAATCTTAATTATTTCCTTTCTTCTTTTGGTTTTAGGTTTTATTTGTTCTTTTTGTAGCTCCTTTAGGTGCAGGATTAGGTTGTTTGAGATTTTACTTGCTTCTTGAGATAGGCCTGTATTGCTATAAACTTCCCTCTTGAACCACTCTTGCTGCATCCCAGAGATTTTGAACCATTGTGTTTTCATTTTCACTTGTTTTCATGCACTTTTTTATTTCCTTTTTTATTTCCTGGTTGCCCCATTCATTGTTTAGTAGCATGTATATATTGTCTTTCCAGAGTTTTTCTTGTGGTTGACTTCTAGTTTCATAGTGTTGTGGTCAGAAAAGATGCATGGTATGACTTTGATCCTTTTGAATTTGTTGAGCCCTGTTTTGTGGCCTACTATGTGATATTTTCTGGTAAATGTTTTATGTGCCCTTAAGAAAATGTGTATTCTGGGGCGCCTGGGTGGCTCAGTCGGTTAAGAGTCCACCTTCGGCTCAGGTCATGATCCCCGGGTCCTGGGATCAAGCCCCACATCGGGCTCCACGCTCAGCAGGGAGTCTGCTTCTCCCCCTCCTTCCTGTTCATGCTCTATCTCTCACTATCTGTGTCTTCTCAAATAAATAAATAAAATATTTTAAAAAAAGAAAAGAGAAAATGTGTATTCTGCTGTTCTAGCTTTTAAATCCATCTGGTCCAGTGTGTCTTCAGGGCCAATATTTCCTTGTTGATTTTCTATTTAGATAATTTGTCCATGATAAAAGTGGGGTGCTAAATTCTCCTACTATTATTGTATTGTCATTGATTAGTTCCTTTATGCTTGTTATTAACAGTTTTATGTATTTGGTGACTCCCATTTTGGGTGCATAAATATTTACAATTATTGTATCTTTTTATTGGATTGTCCCCTTTATTTTTATATAGTGTCCTTCTTTGTGTCTTGGGACAGTCTTTGTTTTAAAGTTTATTTTGTCAAAAATAAGTACTGCTACTCCTGCTTTCTCTTGATATGCATTTGCCTGGTAAATGTTTCTCCATCCCCTCACTTTCAATCTGCAGATGTCTGTAGGTCTAAAATGAGTATCTTGTAGACTACATATTGATGGGTCTTTTTTTGTTTTTTTTTAGTATTTTATTTATTTATTTATTTGAGATAGCAGAAGTGAGAGAGAGAGAGAGAGAGAGTGAGAGAATGCGCACAAGTACGGGGACGGGGAGAGGGAGAGGGAGAAGCAGACTCCCTGCTGAGCGGGGAGCTGGATGGAGCTCAATCCCAGGACCCTGGTATAATGACCTGAGCTGAAGGCAGCTGCTTAACTGACTGAGCCACCCAGGTGCCCTGGGTCTTCTTTTTTTATCCATTCTGTCATCCTATGTCTTTCAATAGGAGCATTTAGTCCATTTACACTCAACGTAATTATTGATAGACATATATATATATTGCCATTTTATTACTTGTTTTGTGGTGTTTCTGAAGATATTCTCTGATCCTTCTCTTTCTCTCTTTCATGGTTTGCTGATTTTCCTTAGTGATATTTGGATTTCTTTCTCTTTATTCTTTACGTATTTATTAGTGGTTTTGATTTGTGTTTACCATTAGGTTTTTATATAACATCTCATCCATATGTCAGTCTATAATAAGTTGATAGTCATTTAAATTTGAACCCATTCTTTACTTCTCCCCTCCCCACATTTTTGTGTTATGTTTTACATCCTTTTATTTTCTGAGTTAATGGACAGATTTTGACAGAAATATTTATTTTTAGTGCTTTTGTGTTCCCTACCTTCATGCTGTCATCTTTGGTCTTTCCTTTCCACTCAAAGAGTCTCCTTTAATATTCCTTGCAGGCAGGTTTAGTGGTCATGAACTCCTTTAGTTTTCATTTTTCTGGAAACTCTTTATTTCTCCTTCTCTTCTAAATGATAGGATTGCTGGATAAAATATTCTTGGCTGCAGGTTTTTCCCTTTCAACACTTTGAATATATCATCCCACTCCTTTCTGGCTTGAAACATTGCTGCTGAAAAAATCCACTGATGAGCCTAATGGGGTTTGCTTTGTATATAGTTGTCTTCTTTTGTCTTGCTGCTTTAATTTTTTTTTCTCTATCAATATATTTTCCCAGTTTAATTATAATATATCTTGGTGTGGATCTCTTTTTGTTGATTTTGTTGGTGGCTCTCTGTGCCTCCTGGATCTGGATATTTGTTTCCTTCCCCACTTTAGGGAAATTTTTAGCTATTATTTCTTCAAATAAATTCTCTGCCTCCTTGTTTTCTCTCTTCTTCTTCTGGGATGCCTATAATACAAATATTATTATGTTTGATGGACTCTCTGAGTTCCCTAAGTCTATTCTTGTTTCTCATAATTGTTGTTTTTGGTTTTTTTTCCTCTTTTGTTCAGGTTGATTACATTACTCCATCTTCTAGGTCATTAATTCATCCTCTGCTTCTTCCAGCCTGCTGTTCATTCCATCAAGCATGGTTTATTGAGTCCTTTATCTCTGTTGTTATTCTGTATCTCTGTGTTTATGGTATCATTGATGTATTCCACTCTTTTCTCAAGTCCAGTAGTATCCTTATGATCATTGCTTTAAATTCTTTAAATTCTCCATCAAGCATGTTACTTCTATCTGTTTCACTTAGATATCTGGCCACAGCCTTGTCCTGTTCTTTCATTTGGGACAAATTCCTCTCTTCTCATTTTGCCTAAGTCTCTGTACCAGTTTTTTTTGTGTGTGTTAGGAAAGTCAACTACATCTCTTGTTCTTGGGGGAAGTGGCTTTATGAAGAAGAGGGCCTACAGTGACCTGAAGTGTAGTGTACCCTATTCCTTAGGGCCTGGTGCTTCTGAGAGTGTCTCCAATGCATACTTTTCTACTATTGTGTCCTGCCTGCTTTATCCTTTGGGCCAGTTGACTGCAGAGGCTCTCTTTGCCTGTTGTGGGCAATGTTTGGTCCCTGGCCTGAATCTGTACATTTTAATTAAGTGTGCTCTAGTCCACTTGTGAAATGAGACCTGTTGCCACCACCGCTGGAAACAAGGCCTCACAAAATTCCCAGGGTCAGAGACGTGGTGTTGGCAGGTGTTTGGGCTGGTCTTCTGAAGGAGGGGGCACATTGGGACTGAGGCAAACTGGACTGGGAAGGATAGTTCTTCCAGAGTGTAAGGTGTAGGGCTTTGTGTAAGTAGGTTAGCAAAGAGTGTTAGCACTGCACTGGTTCCCACCAGTAGCTCTGTGTTTATGCTGAGGGGCAGGTGAGGGAAATGGTGCCTGCCCATTAATTTGTTTCCAGAGGGGTCTCTCTGAGACAGCCTGAGATGAGCAACTAATCTCCCCACTGTTTGCCCCCGGTACTCTTTAGATTTGATCACTGTTTCCATGCTGTATGTTCATGGGCTCTTTGTTCTACCTTTTCTCCAAGAGCAGCCCCAATGTCCTACAAGGTCTCCTAGAGCAAGCATACTGACTTTTAAAACTCCAGGCTTGAAGACCCTCTGGTTGCAAGAACTCACAAAATTCAAGCCCTCTTGGTTTCCAAGCCAATTGCTATGGGCATTTATTTTCCCTGTGCACTCCCCTGTGTGCCAGTCTGTCTTTCACCCTTCTCCTTTACCATGGCTCCCTCCCCACTGCAACAGCCATGATCCATTTCTCTCCCAAGCTGTGTCTCCACACTTTTTACCTTCTTTGATGTGGCCTCTTCTCTACCTTTGTTGTGGAGTTTGTTCTCCAGTCTTCAGATCAATTTCTGAGGTATTTAGGATGATTTGATAATTATCTAACTGTATTTATGGGATGAGGCAAACCTAGGGCCCTCCTACTCTGCTGCCATCTTCCACTTCAATCTATCCTTCAAGTCTAAATAATGTTTAAAATGATTACTAATGGTCAGATTGTTCTTCTCTGCTTTTTTTTGTTGTTAGTTTCTACATATCATCCAGTATGGTCGTATACGTCGTATAGAATAGGGCATAAACTGTTAGTGCTGTTGTAAATTACACAGATTTTCAGCACTTGATCAGTTCTAGACAGTGTTCAATGGAAAATGAATTGTCCAAATTTTTTATAATGTAGCTTATTTTATTTAGTCTCTGAATCTGTCAAATTCATAGGGAGGCATATTAAATTGACTATTATAAACATCTTGCATATTTAGTAACTTTTCATTATCAATATTTCTTTGTCTATGAAATCATATGTTTGTAGTGAATTTTAGCGTTTTAAAATTAAGAACATTCAATATGAAACTATAATTTTCCCCAAGTCATGTGTATGAGATTTACTTGTGTTCTTCCTAGCTACCATATGAACTTTCCTAAGACTATTTGGTCCTAGTTGTATTGTATTTAGTAAATCTTTAGGGACCATTTTCTAGTTTCAATAAAGATAAACTGTTATTTTGTTTAAGCTCTTTTATTTTGCATTTTGTGAAGACTTTTGTAAGGGAAATGTAGAACTGTGGATATTTTGGAACAATCACTTCTGAAATTTTGGTTATGTTCTTACTGACATTCTCCGTTGTCCTTGTTATGTAGTATGAAGTCAATATATATTTAGTTTTACTAATTTGACTAACATCATTATCATGCCGTATTGTTTTCTAAAGTGTCTTCACATATTTTAGAGGTTATAAATTATTCTTTTTGAAATAGTTCAGAAAATTACTAAAATAAGACACTAAATCAAATGAAAATAATAACCACTACTGTTTATTATATGCCTACTATGTGCTGGGCACTGAACTATACATTTGGCTGAATAATTCTCATTTATATCCTACAATGTCTTTTGAAGTTGTTTCTATTCATTTTTTATTTTATCAACACAAAAACTTAAAATCAGAGGCCCTAAATATCTTATCTGATTTCCACAACATTCTATTATGAATTCAAATTCATATTTTCCTTGATTCCAGAACTTAGTCATTATGTAATATAGCTGGTTAGAGAGAATTAGTTTTTTGAGTCATGCAGGTACAATCATGTATATTTTGATAATAAATTTAGCAGATAGTTTTTGAACCAGAGAGCAGCATATTATGAGATATCATGATTTAGAGAATCAATAGTGGCTGAAAATATCCTACTTACCATTACTCATTCATTTATCCATTCAACAAATAAACATACCGTGTGTCTCTTGCACTGAAAGGCAATAGTTGGAACGCTGAAATAATGGAAAAAGGAATTATACTCAGAATTTGCTTATAGCCTGTTAGTGGAACTACTATATAGCCTGATACAACTATACAACTATAATATAGTTTATGGAAGAGAGGGACATGGTTTCTTTGATTACCCAATACTTTTTCTAATAAGGAGTTTAAGTTCTACTCAAATTTTGCTACATAAGTTTCCCAAGATTGACTGATAATCTTTACCAGTTTTGCAATTTCCCATCATAATTTGTATTTTTACTCCCATTTTGCGTATGCTTTATCTAACTACTTAATAATGCCTTCTCTCTCCTCATTTCTCACCACATGCCAGCATGAAAATCTTGAAAAAAATTTATATTCTTTTCAAAAATATATTATCTATAATATGTATTTTTTGATAATTAGATTCTGCTTTTTAAATAATGGGTTATTATTGGGTCTTATAGTTTCCTTTATTCAGGCAAATATACATTTTTTTCAGTTCACTGATCTTAATCTATTTGCAAAAGCTGGAGGATTCATATTGCTGAGGTATGCCATCTGTGCAAGAAGAAAATGATCTTGTGGGCAAATCATAACAGCCATTAAAGATGAAGATTCTATTCTATTTCATTTTGTAGCTTGTGATGGCACCTTCTATGTTTATGTCACTATATTCTTTAAACGGCAATATTAACCATGCCAGCCTCATTTACTTCAAAGAAATTTGAGAAAGTCTCTTGTGCTAACTTTAGGTAACAAAAGTAACTGATTAGGCCAAGCTACAAGACATACATACTAAACACAAATTAATATGCCTCCAAGTTTTCTATCTCCCAAATATGAATGTTAGATGTTAAAAATCTTATATTTTTTTCATAGGACTAATGTTGTCATGTCCAAGTTATTAATACAGATATTGTAAAGGCAAAAACAGAGATATTATATTTAATTTTACTTGAATTTGACAAAAAGAAACCAAAGAGACAGTGATGGTATTGCTGAAATTCAGAAAAACATTTCTTGAAAAGTCTTATATTTTTTATAGTCAAATTCAGCACCAGGAAAAAAGCACATGATAAAACAACATATGAGAGATGAATGGCAATTACCACTCAAAGGACCAAACATAAATTTTCAGAAAGAATATAATATACAATCAGGAAACTAGAACAAAATTGTGTTTTCATTGTAGAGAAACAATTTAAATCTTGCTACATTTACACATGTTGATGGAAAAACATGTAGCTGAATGACTGTCAGTACAGATGGATCTGTCTATAAATGGATAAATTTTGGAAAGATTTTAATGATCCACTCTACATTCCTTTTAATGAGCTACATCAACGTGTTTACCTCAACAATGTAATGAATTCAGAGAATCTTGAACTTGAATCCTTATTTTTTTATCTCTTGTGCTTATGTGTAAAATTACATAATTTATATATATTTGGAAAAGCATATATTTTACTACCAATTTTTTTGTATGAGTATAGTGAAATAAGTAAACACATGGTAAATACCATGCAAATAAGTTACTGACTATATTCATGGTCCTACTCATGACACTTCAGGTTATTAAATATTAAGACCACTGCAGTTGAAAGGATCCCATAAGCTATTTGCTTTGGGCTTTCTAAATGCATATTAGATATTTATACCACTTTGAAATTTAAAATCCGCTATCAAATATAAATAATCATCAAAAATTCTAATTGTGTTATGGATTAACTATATAAACTGCATAAAAATTTGGGACATATAAAGTTAGAATTCTCAAGTCAAGTCATAAAAAATTTCACATTTTAACAGTCTAGATTTCTGATACACAATGATGCCTGAACTACTGAATAGTTATATTTACTAATTTATTGTTTCTGTCAATGTAGTCAGGCACAACTCTAATAGTATGAACACGGTTCATTAGTGAAAACAGCAAAGTCAGAGGGAAAGAAGTTTTAGAGTTACAAAACTCATATGGTATTTTCTGTGTCTTGGGTACATGACCAATGTTGGGTGTTTCAATGTCCAATATGGTTATATAGTTTTATTAGGCATTTTGTTTCTGCAGCAATATCTGAATGGGTGAAGGTTTTAACAATGTCAAGTTATTTACCATAGATAGCAACTACTATTTTTTGAATTTTGAAAATTCAAAAATGAATTGTGAGCAATGAGTTTAAAAAGATTTCTTGTCAGAGACTGAATAAAAACTAAACTTATTTCCAGAACCTGCGAGCATGGAATCAACCCCAATTGACCTGCATCTGTATCATAGATACTATCAAATATGTCCTCAGGGTGAATGAAACAAATTATTTTATTCTCATCCAAGGTAGAGGAAATGAGTAGGTTATTGTCAACTTTCTCTTAACATTAGAATCTTTTATAGTGCGTAAATCCTGAAAAATATATCTCAAATTAAAATTCTATCATAGAGAGATAAGTAAGCAAAAAGACTAGTCAAAGCATTCAAAGTTCTTAGTTGAGGTCTCTGGAAAGGGATGATGACCATGGTAGTAACATATTCTTTCCACCTTAATCCAACTATCTCTAATAGTAGAAAATATAGTAGGTATTAATCTAAAGACTTTTAGATCAGACCCCAAAACTCAAATTATAACAAGCATCAGATCAGCCTTAAATATGCAGTGCTGACTTATTTACACCTTCCTCTGGTGCAGAGGCAGACATTTTTTTTTTTTTTTCTATTTTCATCCATCATGTGTGACTTCATTGCCCAAACCATCAGTTTTATTGGAGGCTTCATATAGCATATTTTCTGCAAGTCAACAAACCTGAACTGAGCAGATCTATCAATTAAAATATTACGCAATGACTCAAATTGATGATCTAGTTTAATTTGCCAAGCATCCTCATTGATCTCATCTGACTGTGAATCAATTTGTTGCCAAATGCATGTCTGTGTTTCAGTTACACTAGGAGTTAAAAAAATGACTTTTTTCAAAGAGATATGGTGTTCAACAAACCATCCTTGTTGACTTGAAGGGACTCTTCCTGAGAAATTGATGTTAATATAGATTTTGGAAAATTTTATATTTGAAATATAGGCAGTGTCCGGTTGTTTCATGTTGAGAATTTGGAGACGTGGTACTGCAATGAAGAGTGTTTTTAACATGTTTAATTATAATCAGTTGTAGAAGTAACACAGGCCATGACATCCAACTATTTTATATAGCTGTCAGTTAAAAAAGGATATATTCAAGTATCAGGATTGCTTCTTTGGGAAATAAATATTAACATCATAATTATTACCAATTCTTTAGCCTCATAAGCTGAGGCTTTTATTAAATTTTGGAACTGATTTTATAATGATAAAGCTAAGTTCTCTATAGACTCCCAGTTCAGCAAGGATTCAGCTTTTATACCGATATTACATTTATATCTACCTTTAAACTTTCTTATTAATTATATACAGGAGTGATCTGTTTTTTTGTTGATAACTATAAACATATTTGGTTTCTTCCCTGAAATTTGAAATAAAAAAACAAATATTAAGTTAACCTATCATTTTCTGTTTGTATTGCTTTTTTAGAATTCCACGTGTGCATATCTTGTCCCTTTACACCATCTGTTTATGATGAATAGGAATCATGCCATTGGAGAATATAGTGGTTTCCTCTTAATGCTGTAAAAAACTACCATAAACTGGGTGGCTTAAAAATATGAATTCATTCACTTAGAGGTCTGGAGGCCAAAAGTCTCACTAGGCTGCAATCAAGTTGTCAGTGAAGCTGTGCTCATTCTGGAGATTCTAAGGGATTGTCCATTTCTTTGCCTTTCTAGCTTCTAGAAGCTGGTCTACATTCCTTTTTTCATGGCCTTCTTTCAGCAACTGCGTCACTCCTCCCTCTGCCTCCACTGTCATATCACCTTGTCTAAATCTAATTTTCCTGCTTCCCTTTTATAAAGACTCTTGTGGTTATATTGGGCTCACCCAGATTTTCCAGGGTAACCTTCCCATCTCAAAATCCTTAAATGAATCACATCTGGAAAGTCCCTGTTGTCATGTAATGTAACATATTCACAGGTGTCAGTATTTAGGATGTGTTTGTGTTTGAGGGGCCATTATTTTGCTTAACATAGGAAGGTAGGCACATAGAAAAGGTTCCACATTTTTTAAAAGAATCAAATCAAAGGTCTTCAAAATGAGGCATATAATTATAATTCCTATATTATAAAATGGGTTTACAAAGTGATTTTTGAATTTCTGGTGTTTCCTGGCTTCCTTTCTTGTTTCTTTGTGTTTTTATTTTTATGTATTTGTTGGTTTTTACATTTTGTTGATCTTCTCTAGAGTCTGATATTTATCTGTTTGTGGGAGGAAATAACTTCTATTTTGACAGAGTCACAACTTTTTACAAAAGTTTACAAAAAATTATCCATAAACATTTTAGAGTTAACATTACTTTATTTACACAATTAGCTTTTGTAAACTGGGGTAAGAAATGGGAATTTATTTATATATATGTATATATAAATAAATTTCAGGTGTAAAACATAGTGGTTCAACATTTATATACATTACAAAATGCTCACCAAGGTAAGTGTAGTTATCGTCACCTTACAACGTTTTACCACAATAATATTCTTTATGCTGTACTTTACATCCCCATGAGTTACTTATTTTATAACTGGAATTTTGTACATCTTAATTCCCTTTACCTGTTATACCCATCCCCTAATCCTTTTGGCAAACACCAGTTTATTCTCTGTATTTATGTGTCTCTTTATGTTTTGTTTGTTCACTTGTTTTTCAGAATCTACAAGTAAGTGAAATCATAGTTTTTCCTTTCTTTGTCTGACTTATTTTACTTAGCATAATACTCTCTAGGTCTATCCATGTTGTTACCACACCCTCACTAACACAGTATTTCTTGTCATTGTGATAATAGCTATCTGATAGGTGTGAGATCTCTCATTGTTTTGATTTGCATTTCCCTGATGATTAAGGATTTTCATAATCTTTTCACGTACCTCTTGGCCATCTGCATGTCTTTCGAAATGCACCTATTCAGGTCCTTTGGACACTTTTAATTGGATTGTTTGATTTATTGGTGTTGAGTTGTATGAATTCTTTATATATTTTGGATATAAACTCCTTATCAGAATGTGATTTGCAAATACCTTCTCCCATTGAATAGGTCGCTTTTTCATTTTGTTGCTTGTTTTCTTTGTTGTGCTGAAGTTTTTTTAGTTTGATGCAGTCCCAATTGTTTATATTTGCTTCTGTTGCCTTTGCCAGTTAAAAATGCAGTCTTCCAACCATTTTGAGTTGATTTTTGTATATAATATAAGAAAATGGTCTAATTCCATTCCTCTGCATGTAGCTATTCAGTTTTCTCAGCACAATTTATTGCCAAGCCTAATTCTATCATATATTCTTGCCTCCTTCGTCATAGATTAATTGACCAGATAAGTGCTTTCTATTCTGTACCACTGATCTATGTGTCCATTTTTGTGCTAGTACCATACTATTTTGATTCTTGTAGTTTTGTAGTATAGTTTGAAATGCAGGAGTGTGACATCTCCAGCTTTGTTCTTCTTTCTCAAGACTGTTTTGGCTCTTCATGGTCTTCTGTGGTTCCAAACACATTTTAGGGTTCTTTGTTCTATTTCTATGAAAAATGCTATTGATATTTTGGTAGGGATTGCATTGAATCTGTAGGTTACTTTGGATAGTATGGACATTTTAGCAATGTTAAGTCTTCCAATCCATTTATTTTTGTGGTCTTCAATTTCTTTCATCAATGTCTTATAGTTTTATTATAACTAAATAGCATTGTTTTCTTGATTTCTCAGTTATTAGTGTACAGAAATGCAACAGATTTCTGTATATTAATTTCATATCCTGAAACTTTACTGAATTTATTTATTGGTTCTAATAGTTTTTTTTTGATAGATTCTTTAAGGTTTCCTATATATAGTAACTTGTCTTCTGCAGATAATTGCCATTATTGGATTGAAATAACTTTTTATTGAATAACTTTGAATAACAATTTTTATTGAATAATATTGAAAATTGAATAACTTTTTATTTTTGTCAGTCTGATTTCTGTTGCTAGGATTTCCAGTACTCTCTTGAATAAAAGGGGAGAGAATGGGCCTTCTTTTCTTCTTGATGATGTTAGAGGAAAAGCTTTCATCTTTTTACTATTGACTATGATGCTAGCTCTGGGCTTGTCATACATGGTCTTTATTATGTTGAGGTATGTTTGGTCTATACCCACTTTGTTTAGTTTTTATCATGAATGGATGATGAATTTTGTCAACTGCTGTTTTTTCATCTAATGAGATAATTACATGATTTTAATCTATCGATATGTTAATGTGGTGCCTCACATCAATTGATTTATGGATATTGAACCATCCGTCCTTGTATTCCTGGGATGTGATTGGGGCAAATGATTCTTTTAATGTATTTTTAAATTTGGTTTGCTAATATTTTGTTGAAGACTTTTTCATCTATGGCCTCTAATTTTATTTTGTTGTAGTGTCTTTGTCTGGTTTTGGTATCAGTATAACACTAGCCTCATATAATGAATTTGGAAGCATTCCTTCTTTTCAATTTTTTGGAATAGTTTGAGAAGAATAGATATTTACCCTTTTTAAGTGTTAATTCATCTGTGAAGCTTTCTGGTCCTGAACTTTTGTTTGTTGGAAATTTTTGATTACTGATTCATTTCATACTAGTGACTTGTCTGTTCAGATTCTATTTCTTCCTCACTCTTCTTAGAAAATTGTATATTCCTAGTAATTTTTTTTTTAGGTTGTCCAAATTGTTAGTGCATAATTTTCTGCAGTAGTCTTTTAAGATTCTTTTTATTTCTGTGGTGTCACTTTAACTTCTCCTCTTTCATTTCTGATTTTATTTATTTGAGTTCTCTCTCTTTTTCTTGACAAGTCTAGCTAAAGATTTATCAACTTTATGTTTTCAAAGAACTAGCTCTTAGGGGCTCAGTTGATGAAGTGTCCCACTCTTGAAGCTGGCTCAGGTCATGATCCCAGGGTCCTATATCAGGCTCTGTGGTCAGCAGGGAGTCTGCTTGAGGATTCTCTCTCTCTCTCTGCCCCTCTCCCACTCACACGTACTCCCTCTCTCTCTCAAATAAATAAATTAATAAATAAGTCTTTAAAAAAAACCCAAAACAAAGAACTCACTCTTAGATTCATTGATTTTTTCTTTTGTTTTTTAAAGTCTCTATTTCATGCATTTCCTTTCTGATCTTCATTATTTCCATCCTTTTACTAAAGTTGAGATTTGTTTTTCTTTTTCTAGGTCCTTTATGTGTAAGGCTAGAATGTTTATTTGAGATTTTTTTGTTTCTTGAGGTAGGCTTGTATCCCTATAAATGTCCCTCTTATAAAAGCATATAATAATATATTGCTTTTGCTGCACCCCAAAAATTTTGGAGGGTTGTATTTCCATTTTCATTTGTCTAAAGGTATTTTTTTTATATCCTCTTTGATTTTGCTGTTGACTCATTGGTTGGTTAGTAGCATGCTGTTTAGCTTTCACATAATTTTTTTTCCTAGTTCTTTTCTTGTAATTGATTTCTAGTTTCATACAATTCTGGTTGGAAGAGATGCTTGATATGATTTCAATCTTCCTAAATTTATTGGTTTTTTTTCTGTAGCTTAACATGCAGTCTATCTTGGAGAATGTTATGTATACACTTGAAAAAAATGTGTATTCTGCTGTTTTAAGATGGAACATTCTGTATTTATCTGTTAAGTCCATTTGGTTTAATGTGTTGTTCAAAACTACTGTCTTCTTATTGATTTTCTCTCTGGATGATCTATCCATTGATGTAGGTGGGGTGATAGTCACCTACTATTGCATTGTTGTCAGTTTTTCCCTTTATGACTGTTAGTCTTTCCTCTATATATTTAGGTGCTCCTATATCGAGTACATAGATATTTAAATTGTTATATGTTCCTGTTGGATTGATCCTTTTATCATTATATAATGCACTTCTTTGTTTCTTGTTACAGTTTTTGTTTAAAAGTCTATTTTGTCCTGTATTGCCACCCCAATTTTTTAAAATTTCTATTTGCATGGAATATCTTTTCCATCCTTTCATTTTCAGTCTGTATATGTCTTTAGGTCTGAAGCATAGAGATGGGTCTTGTTTCTTATCCCATTTAGTCACCCCTATGTGTTTTGGTTAGAACATTTAGTTCATTTACATTTAAAGTAATTATTGCTAGATATGTACTTATTGCCATTTTGTTACTTGTTTTATGGTTGTTTTTGTTCCTTTTTCTCTTGCTCTCTTTCCTTGTGATTTGATGACTTTCTTCAGTGTTATGCTTGCATTCCTTTTTCTTTATTTTTCGTGTATCTGTTATAGGTTTTGGTTTGTGGTTACCATGAGGTTCACATATAACACCTTATGTATATTGCAGTCTGTTTTTAGTTGATGGTTGCTTAAGTTCAAGCACATTCTAAAAGCACCACATTTTTATCCCCCTCCCAATGTCTTATGTATTTGGTGTCATAGTATACATCTTTTTGTTTTGTGTATCCCTTAACTAATTATTGTAGGTATAGTTTGTCTTACTACTTTTGTCTTTGAATCTTCTTACTAGCTTTATAAATGATTGATTACTATCTTTACTATATGTTCATTTTTACCAGTGAAATTTTTTCTTTCATAATATTCTTATTTTCTTACTTCTCATTATAGCCCCCCCCCCCCTTTTTTTCTTCTTCAAGAAATCCCTTTAACTTTTCTTGTAAGGTCACTTTACTGGTGATGAACTCCTTTAACTTCTGTTTATTTGGGAAATTCTTTACCTTTCTTTCAATTATGAATGATAATGTTATTAGGTAAAGTATTCTTGATAATAGGTTTTTTTTTTCCTTTCAACACTTCAATTATATCAGAGTTATGGTCTTCTGATCTGCAAAGTTTCTGCTGAAAAATCAACTAATATACTTATGGGTATTTCCTTGTATGTCATTACTTGTTTTTATGTTCCTGCCTGTTTTTTAAAAAAAGATTTTATTTATTTTGAGAGAGAGAGAGCGAGCATGCATTAGTGGGGGGGATGGCAGAAGTAGAGGGAGAGAGAGAATCTCAAGCACACTCCATGCTGAACATTGAGCCCAATGCAGGGCTTTTTTGCATTACTCTGAGATCATGACCTGAGCTGAAATCAAGAGTTGGACATTTAACCAACTGAGCCACCCAGGTGCCCCTATCATCCTGCTTTTAAGATTCTTTTTTATATTTAATTTTTGACATTTTATTTATTCTGTGTCTTGGTGTGGACGTCTTTAGATTAATCTTTTTGGGGCTTCTCTGTACTTCCTGGACCTGTATGCCTGTTTCCTTCTCTGGTTAGAGAAGGTTTTTGCTATTATTTCTTCAAATAATTTTCAGCAACTTCATCTCTCTTCTCCTTCTTGACCCCTAAAATGCTGTTAGTATACTTAATGTTGTCATAGAGGTTCCTTAATCTATCCTCATTAAAAAATATATATATATTTCTTTGTTTTTCTGTTTGGATGATTCCCACTACCCTGTCTTTCAGATCATTGACTAATTCTTCTGCATCCTCTCATCTGGTGATGATTCTCTCTAGTGTATGTTTTTTATTTCAATTATTGTATTCTTCAGCTCTGGTTGGTTATTTTTCTATCTCTTTGTTGCCCAAGTCCTCACTGAGTTCATCTACTTGTCTCCCAAGTTCAGTGAGCATCTTTGTGACAATTTCTTTGAACTCTTTACCAGATAGATTGCTCATCTCCATTTTGTTTAGTTCTTTTTCTGAGTATTTGTTCTGTTGTTTTTTTGGAACATACTCCTCTGTTTCCTCATTTTACCTGACTGTCTGTGTTTTTTTCCCTTTATCAGGTAGGTCAGCTATATCTCCTGGTCTTGAAGTAGTGGCCTTATGTAGAAGGCATCCAATGGGGTCTAGAAACATATCACACCTGATCACCACATCTAGGCACTCCAGGGATATTCCCTGTATGGGCTGAGTGTGCTATCTGGTTTTGCTGGTGGGTGGGGCGAGGCCTTCTTGAGACTGGCTGTGAGTCATGGCTACAATTGTTGTAGGCATGCAGGTGGGAGGGGCAGGTCCCTCTCTCTCCCTCCCCACAGGCGTCACTTTGGAGGGGTGCCGGTGCCAGCCAAGGATTCTCATCCAGTGTGGCAGGTCAGGACCCTCTTTGCAAGGGTGACTGCTGAGGTGGCTGTTATGGCTAGGGCAGGTCCACAGGAGAATACTGGGGCAGGTTGAGCAGTGTAAGCAGAGTAGATGGGAGTGTTAGAACAGGCTTCTGCCAGTGTGGGGCCAGCTAGGCTAAAAACAGCAATAGCAATGACACCCACCAGCATTTCCATTCTTAGAGAATGTTCCTACAGATTCCTGCCCCTCTGGCACATGTTCTAAAATTAATTAATAAATCTAATTCATGTATGGCCTATGCATTTTTCACACTGTTACCTCAGTGCTGCGTCTTGGAGTTAGTGAGATTATGCATGGGCCCTTTAAGAGCAAAGTCTCCGTTTTCTACAGTATTCTGGCTATCCTAGAGTTAGGACCCTTCAGTTTTCTTTCTCTCTCTTTTTTTTTTTAAGATTTATTTATTTATCCAAGAAAGAGAGAGAAAGAGACAGAGAGAGAAAGCATTTGTTTGCAGGGGGAAGGGCAGAGGGAGAGGGAAAAGGAAAGAAGCAGACTCCCTGCCGAGCGGGGAGCCCAATATGGGCCAATCCCATGACTCATGAGATCATGACCTGAGCGAAAATCAAGAGTCAGATCCTCAACATTTGAGCCACCCAGGCACTCCAATGCCTGTCAATTTGCAAAGCCAGATCTTATGGAGTTTTGTCTACCATGTGCGGGTCCCCAGGACCAGAGGTGCGCAATGTGCGGCTGATCCCCTTGTTCCTCAGGGAGAATCTCTCTACCTGTGATGTCCCTCTTCTCTGTGGCTTGCTACACCAGGGGTTTGGCTCCCAATCAGACCACATCTCCGCCCTTTCTACCCTCCTTAGTGTGGCTTTTACTTTATGTCTTTAGTTGTTGAAGAGCTGTTCTGCTATCCTTCAGGTCATTCTTGGTGTTGCTCTGTGTGTATTTGTAGCCTCCATGTATTTATATGGGAGGAGAGCTCAGGAGTTTTCTACTTTTGCCACCTTCGGGAGCACGCTATAGATGATAAGGCAAGCCCACACACCAAAGTGACTACCAGGGTCACTGGTGTGCATCTCCTGAATATCTTTTTTTCTTAAGAACTTATTCTGAAGTGTATCACTTAATGTAATGATCTTCACTTTCTTTTTCTTTTGAAAGATATGGCTACTTATTAAATAGTTATTTTCCCTACACCGAAAGCCATAGAATTTTGTGAAATGTTTTATTATGCATAGTGCCATTTTTTGTGGGGGTTCCCGAAAAGGTTGGCAATAATGAACCAAAGAAAGATATTTAACCAATGTTTGCTTCACTGTTCGTATAATTGAGAAAAGTGAATAAGTTTTCACTGATTTTCTCATGAGATGAGATTTTTGCTTTTCTATGGGCTTGTATCAGGCTCAGTCCATAGTATAAGCAATAAGAATTGTGAATGATCATAAGAGAAAAAATCTACTTTCTCCTTGGGGAATTTTTCTATTTTTAAGTCTATTTATAGAGATTTTCTACATTTTTATTTTGCATACTAAGATGAAGTAAGCAAACTGACATTTATTTTATGCCTATTGTGATAACAGATAACATTTGATGAGCTCTTCCTATGTTCCGGATATTATTGCTTCATAGTATATACACATTTCATCCTCAGCGCTACCCCATGAGATAGATACCTTTGGTACTCACACTTTACAGTTGTAGAATCTGGGAGACACAAAGGTCAAACAATTTTCCCAAAGTCATTAATGGCCAGTAAATGTGAAGTTCTTATTTGAACCCAGGCCATCTGTCTTTCAAGTCCATACTCTTACCTGCTATATGAATCTGCCTTTAGAGGTCATACATGGGACCAAGTGCCTTCATCTCTATTCTGTCATTTGGGCATTAAAGTAATAAACATTACAAGGTGCTCTCAATTTCCAAAGTCTGAAATTACTATATTGTAAAATAAAAGAGAAAAAAAAAGCAGCTTGTGGTGTATTTCAGAGATGTACTAAGGAGCCTAACACCACAGGCTTTTGGTCATTTATTCAAGTTTGCAATCATTCCAGACTACTCATGGAGAAAGTTTAGAGCTAAGTACTCTGAGTGATATAAAGGTGAATTAGAGACTGCCACTGCCTCAAAGGAGCCCTATTAATAGGTCTTGTATTAGATGTTGAGAATCTCTATGCCATTGTACAAAATAATTTTAACAGCTAACTGGAACTAGCTTCAATTTTCCCAGAACCCCAATGAAGAGATAATGATTCTGATGTGTAATTATAGCCTGGCTATTGCTTGCTAACAGGGTTTGTGGATGCTGACTTCCTGCTTATTGTCCTTTCTGAGTATCATTCACTTCTCTGTTTCTTATTGACATTCTCTGAACAGCTCAGTTGAAATCATTTCAACAAAAATGTATTGAGTGTAAAGTGACTTAATATTCAATTTCTGGAGTCAGTTCTTGGCTTCATCATTTCTAGCTGTGTGTCTCTGAGGCAATGAGTAATGTTTTTGGCCCTAGTTTCCTCATCTCTAAATAATAACAATAATAATAACAACAACAATAAAAATATTTGGTCTTTCCTATGCACCAGGAATATGAGGAAAAATGAGAAAATCAATAATCTAAATGACAACATCAACATTTGTGTCAATATCCATGAGATTATACAGAAATGAAAGTTATATAGATTCATGCATCAAAACTGGGATTTTGTATTAGAGTGTCATGTCTGGCACGATACAGGATGTGGTAAGACTGAAATCAGACAGGAGTACAGAGAAGAACTGAGATAATGCTGGAATCCAAGACACATAGATGTAGGGAAAAACCATGGACAAGTGTGGTTTGATTAAGGAACTTGTCAGAAACAGAGCCAGGAACAGAAGTTGAGTTACCTAGGAAAGCAGGTGAGATGACTGAAAACTGCACCTGGGGAAGCAATCGTTAGAGCCATTTAATTATGAAGATTGACATCTCTTGCCTCCGGCTACTTTTAATGAGCCTGGAATCTGGGGTGTCTGTGACTCCTTTGGCAGCAGTGCCATGCAGGTTTTGCCCAGCACTTAACAAAAGAAGCAACATCTCTAAAACCGTGGGTCCATTGTAGTGTCGGAAAGTCACACAATCACAGAAAATTCTCTCATTTTCTTTTCACACCAGAGCACAAATTTCTATCTTGTTGAGCTACATTTTATTTTAAAAGTTTCAAATGTTTCAAAAATTCTAATGTGCAATATGGATAGAGAGGAAAAATTACCTCTTTGCTGGCCTTTCTTTGAAATATATACGCTTACCAAATCGAGTTTAATCACACATTGATCGTCATAGAGAAGAAAGGTAAATTTCTATATTTTCTTGATAAAATTAAGAAATAAATTGCTGAAACATAAATTTAGGTCATGATATTCCATATATCCTGCAGTAGCTTTGGTTGCATTTTATGGAAACAGAATCAGAAGCTTAGTTATCCCAGGGAAGATAAAAGGTTCTATTTTTCCTCAGATGAAGAGGATATCAATTTTAGACTGAGGAATCAGGGTTATCTCTTTTTTTTAGAAGGAAGGTGAAGGATATGTGAGAGCATACTGTGTGTGTGTGTGTGTGTGTGTGTGTGTGTGTGTGTGTGTGTGTTCTCTAAGGCAGTTGGGAGTATAAGGGAGAGTTGTAGAGTCCTTCTCAATTGTAATCAGTAGTAAACTCCAATGAACCAACTTTTATGTACTACTCTCACTATTCCTGAAAACTATTCTAGATTACCTGATTCAGTGAGCTTCCTTCAAGGCCATAGCTTCATCAAAAATTCAAGGAAAATTTTAATGCAGTGGCTGGATTGCTGTACATATTAGAAGTGATTAGCTGCATTCATGAATCTATAATCACACCTGCAAATGAGGAAGGAATCTATAGAAATAGGAAGCATTTCTAAAGCCATGAATATGCATTCAGTGTGGATTGCCAGAAATATCATAATAAAAATAGTTTGTAAGTATCCAGGATCCAGCAATACTGCTTTATTTTCCAGATGTCAAAACTCAGCCATTTTGACTAAAACAGATAATACACGTGAAGTTCAATATTTAGAAGTCACTGTTCATAGTGATCATTTGAGAAAAGCCAGTTTTATGTGTGTTGGAAAAACATAGTTATTTCTGAGAAGTAGTATCAGAGGTACCAGGAAAAAGTCAGGTCACACCTCCCCTCTCCCAAAAGAAGAATGTTTATATGTTGGATGCTGGCTGGACTTTTTCATATTAAAGCTTCATTTATTAAGGCTTTGTTCATAAATATAATCGAAAAAGATGGGGAAAAAAAACATACCTACAAATTTAAAACATACACACCTTCGATCTTTTAGCCCTAAATATTTTGAGTCACGAATTCTTTTAAGGCATATTTTCAACAATGAGCATTAGAGAGACCATGAGGTATTTGAAGTGCTGGTGACGTGGGTTAAATATATATTGGAATATTGTAAATCAGTTCAGGCAAGTGTATGATGGATACTTGAACACAAATAGCACTTTCTAATTTTCAAATCCTCCACTTATAAGATTACTTTTACCTCTTCATTATGCCATTAATAATGGTAACAGAATTATGAGTGTGTGAAAATAAAGTTTATTCAGAAATAGGCGGGATCTCAAGACTTCAGGGATGGTGGGAAGTTAATTTTCTTTCCTTCTAATCACACTGTTTTTTTCTTCTCTAGATTTAGAGCTTAAATTTCCATCTTCTTTGTGAACCATATATCGATGCCATTGATACTCATTAGTGTCACAAACCTCTATGGTTGAAGGAGGAGAAGAAATGGCAGAGTCTTAGATACATGTGGTTTTGTGAAACACTGATTAACCCAATAAATATGTGCCAAAGTGGTGGATCCTTTGGAAATGGCTGTTTCATTAAAATCTATACTTTGTATTCTAATAGATCACTTTGCTATCAGGAGAAGACATACTAATTAAAACAAGAACCAGTTCTTCCCTTGAACAAGTTAGGTGTCTTTTTTGAAAAATAGATTTTCTGTGGGCAAACACTTACATTATTTTACTTAATTTAATTAGGAGAGGAATTGAGTGATAAGGAAATATGATACTTACAATGCAACTATTGAGTTATTAGTTTATTCTTGGAATCATGATGTCTTAGAATATGAGAATGAGAAACAATGTTAATTAAATAAATATTTTTAAGATCTGTTTGAGGCTAGTTGCTGGGTTAGGTGCTAATTTTCATTGACGAAGATGAAGTGTCTATGTCCTTTTAAATCCCAGAATCAAGAGAGGGAAGCCAACAAATAACCAAGCAGTGTGCAACATAATGTGATGCCTAATATTACAAAGAAATGAAAGGTACTATGATGGCATATAATGGAGACACTTGAACCAGGCTTGTGAGTAGATAGTAGTAAGAAATGATTTCCCAGAGAAAATTACTTAAGTTGAGACCTGTGGAATAAACAGAAAATAACAATAAAAGGATAGATGTTCTAAGTGAAGAAATATCACAGGCAAGACCTGAATACGTGGGAAATCATATTTAGGGAAACTCAAATGAATTCTCTGGTGAGGAAGGCAGAATCAAGTAGAGTCTGAAAGAAAGAAAAAAAAGAACCATATAATGCAGATTTTTTAAAGCCATATCAAAGGTTTTTAGATCATTTTTATATCAATAGAGAGCATTGCTGGATTTTAATCCAAAGCTAGGTATGTCGTAGCAACTACTTTGAGACCAAAGGCATGACTCCTGTCTACAATTTAGAGTTTAGCAGTCAATACTCAGTAGCAAATAGAATTTTTCTTTCACTATCACTCTTTTCCTTGCTTCATCCCTTTCCTTCTTCATTGTCCTTTCTGTCTTTTGGTCTCTATCTTTTTTCTCTCGCATATAGAATTTTGACACTTTCCTAATGGGTAAGTTTTAAAGCAATAGATATATATGATTAATCATTGGATCATGATGCATGTTAATGAAATGACAAATGGGGGATGCTTTCATAGTGTAAATAGTCAGCATTACCCTAATAAATGGATTTACAAAGACATTACAAGAAAATAAAACTACAGATCAATATCCCACATGATCATAGAATATAAAAATTCTAAAGATAAGTTTTGCAAAATAAATCCAAATTATGGGAAAAAAGGATATGGCATCATGGCCAGAAACATTTATCCCAGGAATGCAAGGTTGATTCAGCCCTCAAAAAGTCAAATGATAGGAAGTACGCTTTATGGTGGCATGAAGAGCTTCATGGACCTGGTCACCATTGAAACAATCACAACTGACGAAAATCATAATAAACAATGACTTAAAATCACTTCTATTAGTATAAAAAATAAAAAACTTAGGTATGTATCTAACAAAATAGTCACAAGATCTATATGAGAAAAAATGTGAAATTCTAATGAAAGAATTCTAAGAAGGACTAAATAAATGAAAAGATATTCCATGTTCATGGATAGAAAGATTCAATATTGTTAAAATCTCAATTCTTCCCATCTTGGTCTATAGATTTAATGCAATCCAAATGAAAATTTCAACAAGTTATTTTGTGGACACAGTCAAACTGATTCTAAACTTTATATGAGAGGCAAAAGACCCAGAGTACTTAATACAATATCAAAGGAGAAGAACAAGGTTGAGGTGCTGACATGTCCCAATTCAATACTTGTTATAAGGATACAGTAATAAAGACGGTATGATATTAAAAAAAGAATAGAAAAATGGATCAATGGAACAAAATAGAGAGCTTAGAAATAGACCCACACAAATATAGTTCACTGAATTTTGACAAAGGAGCATCAATAATTCAATGGAGAAAAGATAGAGTTTCCAACAAATGGTGCTGGACAACTAGACCTCTACATGCAAAAAAGAAAAAAAAAGGGAAAAACAAAATCTAGACCCCGACCTTCGATTCTTCATAATAAATTAGAGACTTAAATGTAAAAAAGCAAACCTACAAAACTCCTAGAAAATAACAGAGGGGATAATCTTAGATTTGGCAATGACTTTTTAGGTACAAGGATGTTTGATCCATACAAAAGACCAAGAAAAAAAAAAAAAACGAACAAACAAAAAAACCCCCAGAAACTGCCTTTGAGAAGGCCTAGATTTTAGCCTTAATAGAACATATTTAAAAAGAGCCATTATAGGGACACCTGGTGGCTCAGTTGGTTAAGCATGATCTCATGGGTTGTGAGATTGAGCCCAATGTTGGGCTCTGTGCTCAGTGGGGAGGGGGATCTGCTTGAAGATTCTCTCCCTCTGCCCCTCTCCCCACTCATATATGTGTGCATGTGCACTCTCTCTCAAATAAATTTTTTTAAAAAAGAGCCATTATAAATATATTCAAAGAACTAAAGAAAACCATGGTTAAAGAAGGAAAAGAAGGTATGATAACATTGTTTCGTCAAATAGAGAATATCAATAAAGAGAAATAATCTGAAAGATTCAAATGGAAATTCTGGAGTTGAAAAGTACATGAACAGTAAATAAAAATTTCACTAGAGGGTCTCAGCTGTAGATTTGAATTGGATGATAAAAGTAGTGAACTTGTAGCTAGAGATTATGTAACCTAAGGAGCAGAGAAACTAAAGAATGAAAAAATGAGCAGAGCCCATTGGAACATGGTATAGCATTAAGTATACCAATTTATGTACAGTAGGGGGACTAAAAGGAGAGAATAGAAAGGAGAAGAAAAAAAATCCAAGAAATAATGGCTGAAAACTTTCAAATTTTATGAAAAACATTAACCTATACTTTCAAGAATCTCAATAAACTCCAGGTAGGATGAAAGGAATGAGATTGACACTGAGAAACATCAGAGTAAAAATATTGAAACTCATTTATTATAAATTCTTTTTTTTTTAGTGAATTCCTTAGGCCCATCTATTCTTGTATATAAATTATTCAAGGTTACAGGATACATGGCCTGTACACAAGATTATACAAGACTGATATATAAAAATCATTTGTATTTCTGTATACAAGAAATAAACAATCCAAAGATGAAATTAAGAAATCAAGTGGATTTATAATAGTACCAAAACGAGTAAAATACTCAGGAATAAATTTAACTAAAGAATTGCAAACTTACACTTGGAAAAATACAAAACAATGTTGAAATATATTCTAAAACTTATAGGGAAGGTTAAAGAAATTTGGTTAGGCAAAACAGCTTTATAAAATAATAGCACATTGGGAGAACTAAAAGTACATGATTTCAAGACTTACTTTAAATGAATGACATATTAAGTGTTGGTAGAATGTAGAGGAATTATAACTCTCATGCATTGTTGGTGACAATGAAAATGATACTACCACTTTAGAAAAAAACTTGAGCAGATTCTTTAAACTTAAATATATTCCTACCACAGGACCCAGCCATTTCAATCCTAATAATCTACTTAACAGAAATGAAAACATATGTCCATAGCAGACTTGTATATTAATATTCACAGGAAATTTATTTGTAGTGGCCATTGATAATATTTCAGATGTCCAGGAACAAGGAATGGACAAATAAATCATCGTGACTTCATATAATGGACTATCACTCAGCATTAAAAGGGAATAAACTATGGATATATGCAGCAGCATGAATGTATCTCAAAATATTTTTTTGTGTAAAATTAGCACAAACATAGGAGTACAATTGTATGATGCTATTTATATAAAATTTGAGGAAATTCAAACTTATTGAGAATGACATTAAAGAGATCAGTAGTTACCATGCCTTGATGGGAAGAGGGTGAGGGCAGAAATGTACTTACTGGAGGGTAAGATTATAAAGAGGCATAAACATTTTGAGGGTGATGAATCTGTTCATGTGTTTATTGCTGAGATTGTTTCACAGATGTCAAAGTTTAAATTGTACACATTAAATATGTGCAGTTTATTGTATATCAGCTCTATCAATGCAGTTGTTTAAAAAGCAATTGCATTTAAAACTTTCTCACAGGTAAAAACAATGAGATCAAATATGATCATTGTAAAATTGGCGGTTTTACATATCCACTGAGTCATTTCTGAAGGGGAGGAGTGACATGATCAGAATAACACTTCAGATAACGTTTTTTTAAAAACTTCTTTTTTTAAGGCAAGACTAGTTATAGAGAGATCACTTCAAAGCCTATTGCACTAAATTCAGGTGGGAAATGATGGTGCATTGAACTAATGATGTTTTTAGGGGTTTAGAGAGATGTGAATGATATCCAGAAATTTTTATTAGGGAAAAATAGGTAACACTGTGACTAATGTGTAAGTAATGGGTATGAAAGTCTCAAGGAACTTCCAGAATTCCCATTTGGGAAAGGCAGCAGGTGGTGGTATGCATTAAAAACACTGTTGCTTTCATAGAAAGGCACTGTTCTGTTATTCAAGGAAATGGAGAGAATTTAGTGACAAATTTGGAGGATTGATGTGATGGTGTGTGAGAATATAGGTCATTTCCATCAGTAGAAAGTTTGAAACAGATGATGATGGATAACCATAGATGTTCATAGCCTGAGTTGTGAAAAGATAACAAAGCTATGAGGTATATAGAATTTGCTTACAAGATTTCCCCAACAGTCATTCCAGAAAGCCCCAGTGGTAGTTTGGTACAGGGTCACAGATTTGGTTGTCTAGTCTCTAGGTTCTTGTACATCATCTAATATGTATCCTACCAAATGTAGACATCTAGTCTAAAATATCTCCAATAAGTGATTATTATGCTTCTGCTTGAAATACATGGGGTGACTGTGTGGCTCAGTCAATTAAGCCTCTGGCTCTTGACTTCAGTTCAGGTCATGATTTCAGGTTTGGGAGATCCAGCCCTGCATCCCTCTCTGTTTCCAGTGCAGAGTCTGCTTGGGATTATCTCTTCTTCTCCATCTGCCCCTCCCATCACTCGTGTGCTCTCTAAATAATAAATAAATAAATAAATAAATAAATAAATAAATCTTTTAAGAAAAAGGAAAAGAAAATATACAGTGACAGGAACAACTTCTCTGGAAACAATTTGTCTCAAACTGCTGCTAAAACTATTGAAAGATCCAATTTGTATATTAAATTACAAATATACCATCTCATTAATTCAGTTAGGATATTGCAGTTCTATTCTATTGAAGTACTACGTGGAGCACTATGATTAGATAGAATAAAGAATAAGAAATTGTACCTAACCTTGACTGACTCAAAGCCTATTGAATTCCTTATTAATTCTTTGTCCATCAGCCCAAAATTTAAGGTATATTTTTCTATATATTATCTCTTCAAATATTTTATAACAATTCTCAAATTCTTAATCTAAATATTTGCACTTTTTCAACTTTTCTTGAAACATGTCTTAAGTTCAACCTGATATTTATTATATAGATATGCTTCAGTTTATTAATGTTCTCCTAAAGTGTCACAAAGATATGATTACCAATTCAAATAAGACTTGCAAATATTAATGCAATCTAACATGGTTTCAGATCATGTGGCCAGCACAATCATTGTGTCACATTTGGCCCTTAAACAAATGAATATGGAGTGATGGAGAAACATTTGCTTTATTGTTTAGTGTTCTTATGGTCAACAGAATCTACTCAAATTTAAGCTTATTATTTAGGGATATATACATAAGTCACTGAATTATGGGAGGGCTGAAGAAATAAACTCTAGACTGAGCTTCCTGGGATGACTTTTAATAAGTGCTTTAGCCATCCAAAGGTGGCTACCATTACCACAATTAAGAAGCTGTAGCTCAGGAGGTTACCACAGAACTGTCACAGCTACTAGTGACAGAAATACACAACATCTGCCACAATTTAGACACTACTAAATTGGGAGCTGCTCTACCAGCTGCAAATTTCAGAATATGTTTTCACTGGTATAATAAGTATGAGAAAAATGAATGACTCTGGTTTGGCATGTAAAAGGCTGGGTATCACCCCTCCATCCTAACAAGTAGAAAGATGAACAAACCCAAAAATCAACAACTCTTCATAAATCCTTCAGACAAGTGAGGTCCAAAGGGCAAACCACTACCCCCAAAATTGGAGAGACCAACAGACGAACACAGAGAATCAAAACTCACTGTATCATCAAGACAGCATGGTATTGGCACAAAAACAGACACATAGATCAATGGAATAGAATCGAGACCCCAGAAATGGACCCTCAACTCTATGGTCAACTAATCTTTGACAAAGCAGGAAAGAACTTCCAATGGAAAAAGAAAACATTCTCTTCAATAAATGGTGCTGGGAAAACTGGACACCCATATGCAGAAGAATGAAACTGGACCATTCTCTTACACCATAAACAAAGATAAACTCAAAACGGATGAAAGACCTCAATGTGAGACAGGAATCCATCAAAATCCTAGAGGAGACCATAGGCAGTAACCTCTTCAACATCAGCCACAGCAACTTCTTTCAATACATGAAAGGCAAGGGAAACAAAAGCAAAAATGAAGTTGTGGGACTTCATCAAGTTAAAAAGCAACTGCACAGCAAAGGAAACAGTCAACAAAACTAAGAGGCAACCCATGGAATGGGAGAAGATATTTGCAAATGACATTTCAGATAAAGGGCTGGTATGAAGATCTATAAAGAACTTCTCAAACTAAACACCCCAAAACTAAATAATCCAGTCAAGGAATAGGCAGAAGACATGAACAGACACTTCTCCAAAGAAAATATGCAAATGGCTAACAGACACATGAAAAATGCTCAACATCACTAGCCATCAGGGAAATACAAATCTAAACCACAGTGAGATACCATCTTACACCAGTTAGAATGGCAAAAATTAACAAGACAGGAAACAACAAATGTTGGTGAGGATGAGAGGAAAGGGGAACCCTCTTACACTGTTGATGGGAATGAAAGCTGGTACAGCCACTCTGGAAAACAGTATGGAGTTTCCTCAAGATATTAGAAATAGAGGTATCCTATGACTCAGCAATTGCACTACTAGGTATTTATCCCAAAGATACAGATGTAGTGAAAAGAAGGGGCACATGCACCCTGGTGTTCATAGCAGCAATGTCCACAATAGCCAAACTGTAGAAGGAGCCAAGATGCCCTTCAACAGACGAATGGTTAAAGAACATGTGGTTCATATTTATGATGGAATATTACTCAGCCATTAGAAAGGATGAATACCTACCATTTACATTGAAATGGATGGAACTGGAGGGAATTATGCTAAATGAAATAAGTCAAGCAGAGAAAGACAATTATCATATGGTTTCACACATGTGTGGAAAATAAGGAATAGCACAGAAGATGACAAGGGAAGGGAGGGAAAACTGAATGGGAAGAAATCAGAGGGAGACAAACCATGAGAGACTCTGGACTCTGGGAACCAAACTGAGGGTTAGAGAAGGGAGGGGGTGAGGAGATGGGGTAACCAGGTGATGGGGTTAAGGAGGGCACATGTTGTGATGAGCACTGGGTGTTATATGCAATTAGTGAATCATTGAACCCTACATAAAAAAACTAATGATGTACTCTATGTTGACTAACTGCACATAAAAGAAAAAAAAAAAAAAACTCACTGCAGCATAAACCCAGAAGCATAAATCTCAATAGGTTTTTCAGACCTGAGATAAGGAGACTTGAACTGTAATTGGTGAACTTCTAGATGCTTAGTGTAGAAAAGTCCAAAAGATAAAAATTCTGGAGGGTCTCAGTCATTAGGGGCCCCACACTTTTGTGAATTTTACATGGAGGACCTCAACCAGGTTCTCATGGGAATATCAAAGAAAAATCCCCTTGTGTTTCCAGCAGAGGGAGGGGAAATGGAACTATTTGAAATATGCCAGAACATTATGTTCTTCTTTATAATCTTTATCCACAGGAGAAACTATATAACAAGAGTCAAACATCCTGGGATTTTATCAGAGCCTAATAGAACTAGGTGAAGAGAAATAGCCAACTTCAGACCATTCTATTCATCCTTTCCCACCAAAAGATGTGGTCACTCTGAAGCAAATATGAAGTTCACAGTCCAGAGGCGTAGGCTCACTAAGACTGAGGCCTACTCATAGGGCTACAGAATGCTTTCCCTCCTCCAATTCTTCACCACTATATTACTAAAGATCTAATTACAGCAGTTTTGTTTACCCATAACATCATGTCCAGCTGTCATGAAAATAATGCAAGACATAATAAAAGGCAAAAACAAAGTTTGAAGAGACAGAGCAAGCATTAGAACCAGACTCAGATATGGAAGGAATTATAGAATTATCAGAGCAGAAATGTAAAGCAACTGTGATGAAGATGCTAAGGGCACTAATAGGTAAATTAGACAGCATGCTAGAACGGACAGACAGTGTTAGCAGAGAGAAGGAAATTCAAAGAATAAAAGAAAAAAGAAAAGAAAAGCAAAAAAAAAAAAAAGGAAAGAAAGAAAGAGCTAAAGATTAAAGAAACTGTCATAAAAATGAGGAATACCTCTGCTAAGATTATTGGTATAATGGACATAGCTACAGAATGACTCTGAACTTGAGGATATCTCAATAGAAATCCCCAATAGTGAAAAGGAGAGAGAGAGAGAGAGAGAATATCCAAGAACCATGGGACAACTACAAAAGGTGTAACTTCAGAAGGAGGAGAGAGAGAAAGGAACAGAAGAAATAATTGAAACAATAATGGCTGAGAATTTCTTCCAAATTAATGTCTGACACCATACTACAGATCCACGATGCTCAGAGAACACCAAACAGAAGGGTCAAAAAGCTACAACTAGACATAATCATTTTCAAACTGCAATATATCAAAGATGAAAAAATCCTGAAAGAAGTCAGAGGAAAAAGATACCTTACCTACAAAGGAACAAAAATAAGAATTATCTCTAACCTCACAGAACCCGTGTCTGATGGTTAATGTTATCTGTCAATTGGACTTGGTCATGTGGTGCCCTGGTTTTTCGGGTAGATTCAGTTTGCTCTCCCCAAGGTGGATTGGCATAATCCAACCCATTGAGGGCCTGAATAAAAAACAAACAAACAAAAAAAAGTTGGAGGAAGAATTTGAGAATCTTGTCCTTCCCACTGGCTTGCTTAAACTGGAACAATGACCTTTTCTTGCCCTCTGCACTCCTTGTTCTTAGGCCTTCAAATCTAGACTGGAATCTAAATCATCATCTCCCCTGGTTCTTAGGCATCTGGACTTATCCCACCAGCTTTCCTGGGTTTTCAGCTTGCAGTTGGCAGATCATGGGACTTTTCAGTCACCATAATTGTGTGAACCAACTCTTTATAAGACCCTCGTATGTATATAAGAGTCTCCTTTATGTAATATGTGTAGACATGTATCCTATTGGTTGTGTTTCTCTAGAAAAGCTTGATTATACACTATGTAAGCAAGAAGAGAGTGGAGTGAAATATTTAAAGTGTTGAGAGAAAAAAATCTCACCAACCTAGAATTCTGCTCTCTTTCAAAAGTGAAAGAGAAATAACTTTTTTCATACAAAAATTTAAAAAAATTTTTTTTTATTATGTTCAGTTAGCCACTGTAAGTACATCATTAGTTTTTGATGTAGTGTTCAATGATTCATTAGTTGTGTATAACACCCAGTGCTCATCAGAACATGTGCCCTCCTTAGTACCCCTCACCTGGTTTCCCCCTTCCCCCAACCCCCTCCTCTCTGAAACTGTTTGTTTCCCGGAGTCCATAGTCTCTCATGGCTCATCTCCCTGATTTCTCTCCCTTCCACTATGGTCCTCCATGCTACTGCTTATGTTCCACATATGAGTGAAACCATATAATTATCCATAATCTATAAAGAACTTCTCAAACTCAACACTCAAAAAACAAATAACCCAGTCAAAAAATGGGCAGAAGACATGAACAGACACTTCTCTAAAGAAGACATACAAATGGCTAACAGACACATGAAAAAATGCTCAACATCACTAGCCATCAGGGAAATACGAATCAAAACCATACAAATGAAATTTGAGGGAATTTGTGGCCAGTACACTGCCCTTGCCAGAAATGTTAAAAGAAGTTCCTCAAAGACAAAGAAAATTCAGAAATTTGGATCTACATAAGAAAGGGGGGGCGCCTGGGTGGCTCAGTCATTGAGCTTCTGCCTTTGGCCCAGGGTGTGATCCCGTGTTCTGGGATAGAGCCTCACATTGGGCTCCTCCGCTGGGAGCCTGCTTCTTTCTCTCCCACTCCCCCTGCTTGTGTTCCCTCTCTCGCTGGCTGTCTCTCTCTCTCTCTCTCTGTCAAAAAAATAAACAAAATCTTTAAAAAAAAAAAAAAAAGAAAGGAAGTGCATCATTTTAACTGAAGATAAAATTAAAACTTTTATTTTTCATATTCTTATTTGATCTGACAGGTAACAGTTTGTTCAAAATAATAGTAACAATATAGTAACATTATGTATGCTTATATATAAGTGAAATGAATGACAATAATGATACAAGGGACAGGAAGGAGGAATTAGGACTATTTTATTATTATAAGGCACTCATACTACCTGTGAAGTAGTATAGTGTTATATGAAAGTGGACTTGGATTAGCTGTAGATGTATATTTACATATATTTACAGCAGGAAATATATATTGCAAACTCTTGTACAAACAAAAAAAAAGTAAAAAAAAAAAGGAAACATAACTCACATGTTTAGAGAGAAATTGAATCATATAAAATTTTCAAGTAAAACCACAAAAGGCAGAAAAGGAGGGGAATACATCATAAGAACTAAGAATAAGGGCAATACATAAAACAGCATTAAATATGATAGTTATAATGCAATGATATCAATAATCACTTTGAATGTTAGCGGTCTAAATACACAAAGTAAAAGAGTGATTGTCAGACGGGATAAAAAAACAACTATAGGCTGTCCACAAGAAGCACATTTGGAATATAAAGACACATAAATTAAAAGTAAATGGATGGAGGGAAATATACCATGCCGACACTAATCAAAAGAAAACAGGAGTACCTATATTAATTTTAGAAAAAGAAGCCTTCATGACAGGGAAAGTTATCAGGAAAATGAGGGGCATTACATAATGAATAAATAAAGGGTCAATACACCGAGAAGATACAATCCTTAATGTATATATACCTAATAACAGAGGACCACAGTACATGACACAAAAACTGATAGAATTGCAAGAAGAAATAGATAAATCTTCTGTTATATTTGGATACTGTAACACAGCTCTATCAGAAATGGACAGATAAGCTGGCAGGAAATCAGTAAAGACAGAGTTGATCTCAATGTCACCATCATTCAAACGGATATAACGGACATCCATAGACTACTTTATACAATACTAGCAGAATACATATTCTTCCCAAACTCACATGAAACATTCACCAAGATAGATCATATACTGGGCCATAAAACACATCTTAACAAATTTGAAGGACTAGAACTTTCATAATGTCTGCTCTTAGCCCACACTGGTATTAAATTAGATATCAATAACAGAAAGATAACTGGAAATTTCCAAAAAATACTTGGAGATTAAACAACACACTTCTGTATACCACATGGGTCAAAGGAGAAGTCTTAAGGGAAATTTAAAAAATTTTGGAACCAAATGAAAATGAAAACACAACTTCTAAAAATTTATGGAATTCAGTGAAACCAGTGATTAGAGGGAAATTTGCATCATTGAATGCAAATATAAAAAAAAGAAGATCTAAAATTAGTCATCAAAACTTCTACTTAAAAAAACTAGAAAAATAAGAACAAAGTAAGTCTAAAGGAAGGAGTAGAAAAGAAATATTAAAAAATAGAACAAAAATTGATGAAGTTGGAAACAGAAAATAATAGAGAACATCAATAAAACCAAAAGCCAAGTCTTCGAAAAGATCAGTAAAATCAATAAACCTCTAGCCAGACTAACAAAGGAAAAAAGAGGGCACAATGACTAATATCAGAGATTAGATCACTACAGATAGCATTTACAGTAAAAGGATAATAAAGGAATACTATGAACAACTCTATGCTCCCAAATTTGATAAGCTAGATGAAATGGACCAATTCCTTGAAAGATATAATCTACCAGAACTCACACAAGAATTAGACGATCTAAATAGGCCTTTATCTATTAGTGAAATTGAATCAGTAAGTAATACCTTCCCAAATAGATAGCACAAGGTTTCACTGGTGAATTCTACCAAGCATTTAAAGAAGAAATCACAGCAATTCTCTAGAAGCTCTTGCAGAAGATATAAGCAGAGGGAATATTCCCTAACTCATCCGCAAAGTCAAAAATTACCCTAATACCAAAAACAAAGACATTCAAAGAAAATAAAACTACAGACCAATAACTCTCATGAATATAGATATAAAAATTTAGAACAAAATATTAGCAAGTCTAATCAAAAACATATAAAAGGAATTGTACACCAAGACCAAGTGAGTTTATCCCAGTTGTGCAAGACTGGTTCAACATTCAATAATTAATGCAATCTATCACATGAACAGACAAAAAAAAAAAAACATATTACCATATTAGTCAATGCAAATAAACATTTGACGAAACCCACACCCATGCATGATAAAAGCTTTCAATGAACTAGGAATAGAGGGGTTATCCTAACCTTGATTAGGAGTATCTATAAAAACTTATAGCTAACTTCAACTTCATAGTGAGAAACTTGAAGCTTCCTATTTAGAGCAAGAATAAGGTAAGGACATCCCCTCTTACCACAGCTTTACTACAGGGAAGAGGAAGTACTAGCTAATGCAATAATTCAAAAATAAAATGAGAAATAAGAGATATAGAACTTCGGAAGGAAATCCAAAAATTCCTGAGACAAATGAAAATTGAAATATAATGTTCCAAAATCTTTGGGACACAGCAGAAGTTGTAAGAGGGAAGTTTATAGTGATTCAGGCCTACATCAAGAAACAAGAAAAATCTCAAAACAATCTAATTTTACACCTAAAGGAACTAGAAAAAGAACAAATGAAGCCCAAAGTTAGTAAAAAGAAGAAAATAAAGATTACAGTGGTAATAAATGATATAGAGATTGAATACACAGCAGAAAAGATCAAGGAAACTAGAGCTGGTTCTTTGAACAGATAAACAAAATTGACAAATCTTTAACCAGACTAAGAAAAAACCTTAAAAATGTAAAATCAGAAATGGAAGAGAAGTAACAACTAATATCAAAGAAGTAGAATCTATCCTAAGTGACTACTATGAACAATTATATGCTTACAAATTGGACAGTCTAGAAGAAATGGATAAATTCCTAGTATCATACAATCTTCCAAGATTGGATCATGAAGTAATAGAAAATTTGAATAGACTTACTATTAAGGGGATTGGGTCAATAATAAAAACTCCGCAAAACTCTCTGTAGCTTTCAGGGCCAGAGCTTCACAGGTGAATTCTACCAATCATTCAAAGAAAATTTAATACTAATCCTTTTCTAAGTGTTCCAAAAATTGAAGAGGAGTGAATGCTTCCAAACTCTTTTTAGGCCAGTACTCCCCTGATAACTAACACACATAGATTCCACAGAAAAAGAAAAATTCAAGCCAGTATCCATGATGAACACAGATGTAGAAATCTTCAACAAAATATTAGCAAACCGAATTCAACATTATGCTAAAAGAATAGTACACTATGATCAAGTGGGACTTAATGCAGGGATGCAAGTGTGGTTCAATATCTGTAAATCAATCCACATGATACAGAGCATTAACAAAGGAAGCATAAAAATCATCATCATAATAGATGCGAAATAGTGTTTCACAAAATTCAACATCTATTTATAATAAAAACTCTCAGAAAAAGTGGGTAGAGCTCAGATGTACCTCCACATAATAAAGGCCATATATGACAATCCCACAATTAACATACTCAAAGGTGAAAAGCTAAAAGCTTTTCCTTTAAGACCAGGAACAAGACAAGGATGCCCACTCTTGCCACTTTTGTTCAATATACTATTGGAGATCCCAGACAGAGCAAATAAACAGGAAAAAATAAAAATAAAATGCATCCCAATTGGAAAGAAAGAAATAAAATTCTCACTATTTGCAAACAGCATGATTTTATATATAGAAAATTCTAAAGACCCCACCAAAACCAAAACAAAACCCCCCAAAAAAAACCTGTTAGAATCAATAAAGAATTCAGTAAAGTTGCAGAGTCCCAAATCAATATACCAAGATCTATTATGTTTTTATATATCAGCAACAAACTATCAAAATAAGAAATTAAGAAAACGGTCCCATTTACAATTACATCAAAAGGAATAAAATACCTAGGAATAAATTTAACCAGAGGTAAAAGACCTATAAACTGAAAACTAGAAGACATGGATGAAAGTAATTGAAAAAGACACAAATAAATGGGAAGATATTCTGTGTTCATGGATTGGAAGAATTAATATTATTAAAATGCCCATGCTTCCCAAAGCAATCTATAGATTCAATGTGATCCTTATAAAACTTAAAATGGCACTTTTTACAGAAAGAGAAAAAACAAATCCAAAAGATCCTGAATGGCCAAAACAATCTTGAGAAAGAAGAACAGAGCTGGTGGTATCACATTTTACAATTTCAAACTATATTATAAAGCAATAGTAATAAAAACAGTATGGCATTGGCATAAAAATGAACAATAGGTCAAGGGAACAAAATAGCAGAGAAATAAACCCATTCTATATGGTAAATTAATTTATGACAGAAGAGCCAAGAATATACATAGGGAAAGGACAATCTCTTCAATAAACAGTGCTGGGAAAACTGGATGCATGCAAAAGATGAAATTAGACCACCACCTTACACCACACACAAAAATTAACTCAACGTGGATTAAAGACTTGAATGTAAGACACGAAATCATACAACTTCTAGTAGAAAATGGAGGTGGTAAACTCCCTGACATCAGTCTGAGTGATAATTTTTTAGACCAGACTCCAAGTTCAAGGGCAACAAAAGCAAAAGTAAACAAATGGGATTATATCAAACTAAAAAGCTTTGTACAATGAGGGAAACCATCAACAAAAAGAAAAGGCTATGTATTGAATAGAAGATACTTGCAAATCACATATCCAATCAAGGGATAATACCTAAAATATATATGGAATTCATACAGCTCAATAACCAAAAAACAAATAATTCAATTAAAAATGAGCAGATATGAATAGACATTTTTCCAAAAAGACATAATGATTGCCAAATGGCACATGAAAAGATGTGCATTATTGCTAATCATCAGGGGAATTCAAATCAAAACCACAAAAAGATATCATCTCAGACCTATCAGAATGGCTATTATCAAAAAGACAATGAATAGCAAATATTGGCAGGGAAATAGAGAAAAGGAAACTCTCATTCACTTTTGTTGGGAATTTGAATTGGTGCAGTCACTATGGAAAACATCATGGAGTTTTCTCAAAAGAATTAAAATAGAACTAGAATTTGATCCAGTATTCTACTTAGGAATTCCTAATCGAAGAAAACACAAATACTAATTCAAAGAGATATATGTACCTCTATGTTCAGTGCAGCATTACTTACAATAGCCAAGAGATGAAAACGGCTTAAGTGTTCATCACTGGGTGTGTGGATAATGATGTGGCATATATATAAAATGGAATACAACTCAGCCATTAATAAAGAATGAAATCTTACCACTTGAAACAATATAGATGGACCTTGAGGATATTATGCTAAGTGAAAGAAATCAGATAAGACAAATACTGTATGACTTCATTTATATATGTAATCTTAAAAAAAATAAGCCAATGAACAAATAAAACAAAACAAAACTTACAGATACAGAGAAGAGATTGGTGGTTGCCAGAGAGAGAGGGTGGGAGGTAGACAACATGGGTGAAAGGGAATGAGAGGTACAATCTTCTAGTTACAAAAGAAATAACTCATGGGAATGTAATGTACAGCATGGTAACTATAATCAATAATATGGTATTGCATATTTGAAAATTTCTGAGAGTAGATTTTGAAAGTTCTTATCATGAAAAAAATTGTAACTTTGTATGGTGACAGATGATAACTAGTATTATTGTGGTAATCATTCCACAATGTACACAAAGATCAAATCGTTATGTTGTATACCTGAAACTAATATAATGACATGTATCAATTATATGTCAATAAAAAAATACATGTGTCTTTATATATAAAATTCAGTTATGCACAAGTAAATCCTGTGAATCTTCTCTCTGGTCTTGCGCAGACAGACTTATGGTCATTTACCAGTGTGACTTCCCACTGGGCAAAGGGTAGTACTCAGAACTTCCAGGATATAAAATACTGACTCTAAATTGATGTTAATCTCTAGAGAATTGGAAAACCACTGTGTGTTCCACTGGATAGCCTGAGGACTTATAGTGTCAGGAGACAGATGGAATTAATAGTTCAATGTGTGCTTAGTGGAACGACTGGCCAGTCCTTCAGTTATATTTCCAGTCCAAGCATGTGGATTGTTTATAACTGGCAGAAGAGCACGTGAATTTCCTAACTAGTGTGAGGACATGGGAAGGGCCTAGAAAAAGTTTCTGAAATAACTCTGCCACCCTTACCATCTTCTAAAATTGTAATACTATTATAGTAGATAATCATAGATAAAAATGGAGAAAATAATCTTGCCCTCGGCTATGTCAGAGATCCTGCTCTGTTATAATGTAGATTAAAGAGATGTTGAGTTCCATAATATCTCACAGAATATCATGTCAATCCATTACATTGATAACATGTGAATAGGACCTAGTGAAAAGAAAGTAGCAAGAACTCTACATGCCTTAGGAGCCCTCCCCATAGGTAAGGTTTCAACTTGTCTAGTTATGTGGGGGTAAGTAAGACAATCTGCTTTCAAGTGTGAAATACACTGCTGTCCTTGCACCCCAGACACAAAGAAAGATATTTTGAAGATAATTTTGAAGATAACATATACCACATTTTGGAATGCTGCTGTTATTCATTTACTGGTTTATCTACAACACTCAGGAGTGGCTTGGTCTCTGAGCAAGTGAAGACCCTGGTTCAGTTCTCGACTATATTTCAAACTGCTCAATTACATGGACTTTATGACCTAGTAGACCCAATAGTATTGGAAGTATTGTAGATGGAACATTTTATGGAACTTCTAGAAAGCTGTCAGATAAGGATAACAGCATAGACCTCTAAAGTTAAATAAATCCATGCATTTATTTAGCAATAACTATTCTTCATTTGAAATGTGGCTCTGTCTTGTTACTGGGAGTTTGTAGAGTGAACACCTGTTCATGGGATACCACAACTATGCAACTGGTATTGAAAATCGTGAATTGTGTGATCTGATCCACTGAACCATAAAATTGGATGTGCACAGTAGCATTTTATTGTAAAATGAAAATGGTATATATTAAACTTGGCCACATAGATCCAGGAAGGCACAAATAAACTGTATAAACAGATGGCTCAGACTCCCCTGGCACCTGCTCCTACTGCTTCACTGCCTTTCCCTAAACTATAGATATGACCTCATGGGGAGTTCCCCATGATTAATTAATGGACTAAGAAAAAGTTTGAGTCTGGTTTCCTGTTCGATCTCCAAGATATACTGGTACTGGCTAGAAGTAGATGGCCACTGCTTATAATTGCGCTCAGTGACAGCTCTTGAAAACAATGGTAAAGAGAAGTGTTTCTAATGTTTAACTTCCTACAGAAGGAGAGATGACCCAAAATATGCATCTACAATGATTTATTAGGAGTGGCTAATAAATTGACTGCTATGTAAGTCCTGACAGACTTGGAAAAAAAATAAAATAGGAATGTTTTCCAAGGAGATCTGGAGAATAAGAATACAGATGGACATTTTAGAATGGGCATAGTGTGGAGACATGCATGTCCCATCTAACTTTGCACTAGAAAAATAATCCTGTTTGGTGTAAGCTATCAATAATCTGGAAGACAAGACGATCCATCCTGTGGATGAGTGTGTTTTTCCATAGATCAAAGGAACAAAATAGAGATCCCAGAAAAAATCCCCACACTTAAATGGTCAATTAATCTATGTCAAAGGAGGCAAGAGTATATGATGGGCTTAAAGACAGTCTCTTCAACAAATGGTTCTGGGAAAGCTAGACAGCTTCATGTGAAAGAATGAAACTGGACCACTTTTTTTACATCATACACAAAAATAAACTCAACATGGATTAAAGACCTAAATGGAGACCTGAAGCTGTAAAACTCCTAGAAGAAAACATACACAGTAATTTCTTTGACATTGGCCATAGAAATGCATTTCTACATATGTCTTCTCAGGCAAGGGAAACCAAAACAAAATTAAACTATTGGGAAGACACCAAAATAAAAAGCTTTTGCCCAGTGAAGGAAAATATCAACAAAATGACAAGGCAACCTACTAAATGAGAAGATATTTGATATATCTGATAAGAGGTTAAAATCCAAAATATATGAAGAACTTATATAACTCAACACCAGGAAAATAGATAAACCAATTAACAATGGGCAGAGAACCTGAATAAACAGTTTTCTAAAGAAGCCATACAATGGCCAAAAGACACATAGATATTCAACATCATTCATTATCAAATAAAAAAGACAAGAAATTACAAGTGTTGACAAGGATGTGGAGAAAACAGAACCCTCATGCACTGTTGGTGGGAATACAAATTGGTGCAGCCACTGTTAAAAACAGTAGGGAGGTTCTGATAAAATTAAAAATAGAATTACTATATGATTCAGTTAATCCCATTACTGGATATTCACCCAAAGAAAATGAAAACACTAGTGGAAAAGGTATGTGCAATCCTATGTTTATTGCAGTATTGTTTACAATACCGTGGTATGGAAGCAACCCAAGTGTCTATTGATAGATGAATGGATTAAGAAGATATATATATATCATATCTTGATATATATGATATATATATATATCTTATGGGATATTATTCAGGCATAAAAAACAATGGGATCTTGCCATTTGGGACAACATGTATGGATCTAGAGGATATAATGCTAAGTGAAGCTAGACAGGGAAAGACAAATACCATACGATTTCATTTATGTGTGGAATTTGAGAAAGAAAACAAAGGAAAACAAAGAAGCAAACAAACAAAACCTAACATAAATACAGAGAACAAACTGTGGTTGCCAGAGGGAAGGTGGCAGCGGGGAGAGGAGGAGGATGGGTGAAATAGATAAAGATTAAGGTACACTTGACGATAAAGATTAAGGTACACTTAACATGATGAGCAATGAGTAACATATAGAATTGTTGAATCACAGTGTACTCCTGAAACTAATATAGCACTGAATGTTAATTATAGTTCAGTGAAAAAAAATGTGCTTTTTCCCAAGTCATATTTCTTGCCTACGGAGTCCATGAACAAAATGGCCATGGTGGAGACTGTGTATGTGCTTGACAATATAGATTTCTCCTCAACAAAGTTGATCTGAGTGTCTAATCAGCCAAAAGCAAAGGCTAATGATTCCTGAATATGAAATTATTCTATAGGAATTCGGACATCTACTTGGAAAAGGTTGGTTATTTTCAATCCTTTTCCTCATGGTTTAGTAGCATCTTTTACTTAATAAGAATAGCCTGAAGTACTTCTATCAATACCAACCTTCAGAGATTTAGATAATACTTTATGTGTTATGTGTTACTATTTTATCTCGCATATATCATGTCTGATTAAGGAATAGACTTTAGAAGAAAAACAGTAGACAAAGATAGTAATGCCAAGAGTACTCACTACCGTTACCACATGCCCAGTGACCCCAAAATAGTTGGCTTGATAGAATGAATCTGCTGAAGACTCAGGCATAGCACCTGATGAGAAAGGACTTCTGGTATAATATAACTTAAGCAGGTGCACAGAAGTGTTATTTCTTCCTCATTTTAGTAAAGAAAAATAAGGCTCATAGAGGCAAAGTGCTTGTTATCTTGGTATATCCATTAAGTGGCATAATTGGAATATTAATCAGTATCTATAATTTTAAACCTATGGCCTTTAATTATGTGGCATTTAAAACTTTCTTCAAATTTTATCCAATTTACCTGTTAAACTTTGACTTTCATGACTAGTTGAAAAAAAACCCTGTTTTGTATTCCCATCAAGATATTTATTCTGTAAAAAATTATTCATTGTACATGTCTGTGTCACAGGTATTCTGTGAGAAGCCAGAGATTAGATATGAAATATGTAGTTCGTTAAATGTGTGGAATGTTTTGGGTAGTATAGACATTTTAATAATATTTGTTTTTCCGATCCATGAGCATGTAATATCTTTCCATTTCTTTGTGTCATCTTTAATTTCTTTCATCAGTGTTTTGTAGTTTTCAGAGTACAGGTCCTTCACCTGTTTGATTAGGTTTATTCCTAGGTATTTTATGAGTTTTGGTGCAATTATAAATGGGATTGATTCCTTAATTTCTCTTTCTGTTGCTTCATTATAAATGTATAGAAATGAAACAGATTTCTATACATTGATTTTTGTATCCTGAGATTTTACTGAATGTGTGTATCAGTTCTAGCCGTTTTTTGGTAGAGTCCTTGGGTTTTCCATGTAGAGTATCATGTCATCTGCAAATATGAAAGTTTTATTCCTTCCTTGCCAATTTGGACATCCTTGTTCTGTTCCTGAGTGTGGAGGAAAAGCTCTTAGTTTTTCCCACTGAGGATGATATTAACTGTGGATTTTTTTAATAAATGGCTTCTATTATGTTGAGGCGTGTTCCCTCTAAATGTACTTTGCTGAGGTTTTTATCATGAATGGATGTTGTACTTTGTTAAATGCTTTTTCTTCATCTATTGAAATGGTAATATGCTTCTTATCCTTTCTTTTATTAATATGGTGTATCACATTGATTGATTTATAAATATTGAACCACGCTTGCAACCCAGTAATAAATCCCACTTGATCATGGTGAATGATTTTTTAAAATATATTGTTGGATTTTGTTTGCTAGTATTTTATTGAGAATTTTTGCATCCACTTTCATCAGGGATATTGGTCTGTAATTCTCTTTATTTGTAGAGTCTTTATCTGGTTTTTGTATCAGTGTATGCTGGCCTCACAGAATGAATTTGGAAGTTTTCCTTCCTTTTTTATTTTTGGAATAGTTTGAAAAGAACAGGTATTGACTTTTCTTTAAATGTTTGGTTAGAAATGCCTGGGAAGCTATCTGGCCCTGGATTTTGTTGGGTGATTTTTGATTACTGATTCAATTTCTTTGCTGGTTATTGGTCTGTTCAATTTTTCTATTTCTCCCTATTTCGGTTTTGATAGTTTATATGTTTCTATGAATTTACCCATTTCTTCCAGGTTGTCCAGTTCGTTGGCATATAGTTTTTCATAATATTTTTTATAATTATATTTCTGTGGTATTGGTTGCAATTTCTCCTTTCTCGTTTGTTATTTTATTTATTTGGATCCTTTCTCTTTTCTTGTTGATAAGTCTGGCTAGAGTTTTTTTTTTTTTTTTTTTTTCCCTTCAAAAAACCAGCTTCTGGTTTCATTGATCTGTTCTATTGCTTTTATTTTCTGTTTGTTTGTTTGCTTTGTTTTGTTTTAGTTTATATACCATTTATTTCTGCTTTAATCTTGTTATTTCCTTTCTTCTCCTAGCTTTATGCTTCCTTTGTTGTTCTTCATCTAACAATCCCTATCAGTATACCAACAGTGTTTTTCACAGAGTTGAACAAACAATCCTAACATTTGTGTAGAACCACAAAAGGCCCCGAATTACAAAAGCAATGCTGGAGGCATCACAGGTCCAGACTTCATGTTCTATTACAAAGCTTTAGTGATCAAAACAATATGGTAGTGGCACAAAGACAGACACATAGATATATGAAACGGAATAGAAAACCCAGAAATGAGCCCACAGCTATATGGTCAGTTAATCTTGGGCAAAGCAGGAGAGAATATCCAATGGGAAAAAGATAGTCTCTACAACAAATGGTGTTGGGAAAACTGGACATCTACATGCAAAAGAATGAAACTTCTTTCTAGATATGTCTCCTGAGGCAAGGGAAACAAAAGCAAAAACGCTATTGGGACTTCATCAAAATAAAATGCTTCTGCACAGCAAAGGAAATAATCATCAAAACTAATTGGCAACCTACAGAACAGGAGAAGATATTTGCAAATGACATATCTGATAAAGGGTTAGTATCAAAATAAATAAAGTACTTATAAAAATCAACACCCCAAAACAAATAATCCAGTTAAAAATGGGTAGAAGACATGAAGAGTCATTTTTCCAAAGAAGAAATACAGATGGTCAATAGCCACGTGAATAGATGCTCACTATCACTGATCAACAGGGAAATACAAATCAAAACCACAATGAGATATCACTTCATACTGTCAGAATGGCTAAAATCATCAACACAAGAAGCAACAGGTGTCAGCAAGGATGTGGAGAAAGGGAAACCCTCTTGCACTATTGGCAGGAATGCAAACTGGTGCAGCCATTCTGGAAAACATTATGGAGGTTCCTCAAGAAGTTAAAAATAGAACTACCCTATGATCCAGGAATTGCACTATTAGGTATTTACCCAAAGAATACAAAAATACTAATTCAAAGGGATACATGCACCCTGATGTTTATAGCAGCATTACTACAATAGCCAAATTATGGAAACAGCCCAAGTGTTTGTCAACTAATGAATGGCTAAAGAAGAGGTGGTATGTGTGTATATATATATATCTCCATATATATCTCTCTAGATATACACACATACATATGGAATACATATAATGTATGTATGTATACATACAATGGAATACCACTCAGCCATAAAAAATGAAATTTTACCATTTGCATTGACACGGATGGAGCTAGACAGTATTTTTTTTAAAGATTTATTTATTTTAGAGAGAGAGAAAGAGTGTGTGTGGGAGGGAGGGGCAGAGGGACAGGGAGAGAGAGAGAATCTCCAGGAGACTCCCAGCTGAGTGAGAAGCCCAATACAGGGCTCAATACCACAATGCTGAGATCATGACCTGAGCCAAAATCAAGAGTCAGATGTTTAACTGAATGAGCCACCCAGGCACCCCAAGACAATATTCTTTTTTAACTTTTTTTAGAGAGAGGAGAGGGGGAGTGGGAGAGAGAGAATCTTAAACAGGCTCCACACCCAGCATGGAGCCCAACATGGGGCTTGATCTCAGAACCCTGAGATCATGACCTGAGCCGAAACTGAATTTGATGCCTAATAGATTGAATCACCCAGACACCCCATTGACAATATTATGCTAAACAAAATAAGTCAGCCAGGGAAGGACAAATGCCATATGATTTCACTCATGTGTGGGATTTAAGAAACAAAACAAACAAACAAAGGAGGAAAAGAGAGAGAGAGAGAGGCAACCCAAGAAACAGACTCTTAACTATAGAGAAAAAACTGATGGTTACCAGAGGGGAGGTGGATGGTTTAATAGGTGATGGGGATTAAGGAGTATGCTTGTGATAAGCACTGGGTGTTGTACGGAAGTGTTGAATCACTATATTGTACACCTGAAGCTAATATTACACTGTATGTTAAGTAACCAGAATTTAAATAAAAACTTTAAAAAATAAAATAAAATATGTAGTTCCTGCCTTCGAGGTACATGCACCTTAGTGTATAAACTATCAGTCTGAATGATTATAAGCACACAATTTGCTTCACTTAACAAATCTACCAAGCATTGGCTATGAAGAAGATACTATGGTACATTCTAGGACTAAAAAAGATGAAAATAATTTGAATTATTTAATTACTTAATAACAGGAGATAGATAAGCAGGAAAATTATAATACAAGGTAGAATATGACAAATGACCAAGAGAAACACATGTGAAAATATGGAATTTATATCAAACTGTGTCACAGTTCCAGTTTCTGATTTTTCAGAATGAAGTTCGTCTTTTGTGTTAAGAAAGGGCATGCTCATTTGATATGTCACGCCTATCACTTATAAATGGCAAAACACAACGGTGAAGAAGGCTGACATATCATCCTCCAATTTTAACCTGTTGTCATCTGTCAAATAACTTATAATTTAAACTAGTTTAAATATAGGGTGATTGCTTCCTTTTTTCTTTTTTTTTTTTAATTTTTAAATGGAAACAATAAGGAATGATTGATGGGTATTTTTTTCAAGTAACAGCAAATGAAGAAACTTCAGTACAACTCTCAAGTCTTAATACAACATAACAGTTTAAGTCATTAATATAGCTCAGCTGGGTTCCTTTTTAAGTATTTTAAAAATAAAATTTAATAGAGAAGATGTGGGAGAGAAAATAGAATTTCCTAATGAATTATGACCTGATGGTGGCAAAAATAATGAGCATATCCAGGCTACTGAGTCATTGTAGGTGGAGTAGTGGAGAAGGAATTGCAAACTTTTATATTTTATATAAGCTCTAAATTATAAGGATATTGATTACTCATAGTTTGGCAATTAATACCCTTGGAGTCAGAATAGAAATAAAAAAAATCCATATTGATTGGCCACAGAGCCAAGATCTTAACACTAATAACATCCTACAGAAATATTTCAAGACGAATTTTTGATTTACTGATTTTGAATTCTATTTCTCCAAATTTTTATTATTACTGAAATGGTAAAACCATAACAGATATCTGGTTTAATATTATAAACCACTAAGTGTTTAATTCTGTGTATTAAACCAATCTATTCTTCACTGTGTATTAAACCAGTCTTATGACAGAATATCAAAGACTGTTATGCCTGTACAAGTTTCCCATAAAATATCTGAGTCGTCGGCAATGTCACTAGTAATAAGAACAATTTTTATTTGAGTATTTTAAGAATTTTAAAATAGTGTAATAGGTAATAAAATCTGACTTGACTTTTTACTACTTTCCTGAAGTTAACCTCTGTAAAAATAACATAATCATTTCTGAGAGTCTGTTTTCCAGATACTATGCTCTATGCTTAATGCTTTCGTGGACTACCTAGTTTGAGTCTCAAAACAACTTCTTTATTATCCTCATTTTATTTATTCAAGCTCAGAGCGGTTACACTACTATTATGTTGTGGAGCCTATGTTTTTCCAAAAGTAGGGGCCTTTATTTCTATTTTTACTATTTTTCTTCTGCATTTCATTATTTTATCAAAACTTTCCTCTTATCTTTGTTATTCATTTGACTAACCTAGCTTTGTTCCTATCCTCATATCCCCTACCTTCTATTCTATATTTCTGTAACAACTGTTTTATCTGTTAGGAATTTCTATTTGGGAATCATCAATATTTGAATTTCTAGCCCTTATTACATAAAGATTTGTGAATTAAAATCATGAATATTACAACATTGAAAAATAAAAGTTGAATACATAGGAAACTGAAATAATCATTTTCCTAAACAGAGTAAAAACAGACTCCTACACAGAGTAAAAAAAAAAGTTGTAAAACTATTTTTACAATTTACACCAACAACCAAAGTCAAATATTAACCTTCTAATTTTACTTTATATTCAAATATCTTTACTTATATTCTTGACCTTCAGTTACCAATGTTTTATATTATTTATTATATTACATATAATTCTTATGCACAATGTAGAATTTTTTACTAGATTATAGTTTGTAGATCGTCATTATTTCCAATGCTAATTTAATCATGACCTTTTTTATTCAGACTTATGATTTCAGATTCTCTTCCATTTAACTTATGTTGTATGTCAGATAAATCTTCATCAGATCTTAAAATATCAAACACTTACTAAAATTGCTTACATGATTCTAATTCCCTTCCTGAGCTAGGGCAAGAAAAGAATTAGCAAGGTATGTGTAATGAAAAACAATTTCATATTTTAATTCAATAATGAATTTCAGAGTCTTTGTGAGGCTTAAGCTTAATATTTGATTGAATATGATACTATTCTTAAATTTTCTATCTTAAAAGAAAAAGACAAAAAACTTCCCTGTCTTAGGAATTCCCAACTGATGCTATTTGCAAATATTTTTACTCATTTTAACTACATCTGCTGATAAAAAGAACTTTTGTTGTTGTTGTTGGTTTTTTTTTTAAGAATTAATTAATTTATTTATTTATTTATTTATTTGACAGAGAGAGACAGCCAGCGAGAGAGGGAACGCAGCAGCGGGAGTGGGAGAGGAAGAAGCAGGCTCCCAGCCGAGGAGCCTGATGTGGGGCTCAATCCCAGAACGCTGGGATCACGTCCTGAGCCGAAGGCAGACGCTTAATGACTAGGCTACCCCGGCGCCCCAAAAGAACTTTGTTTTTAAAGGTAATCAGACTTATGCTATTACACATCAAATTCAGAATTTTAAAAACAAATAATCTTGGTAACAACTTGGCAATATAGTTTTATATGTTAATTTCATCATTATAGGTGTGAATACTGTTTTTGTTTAACTTGGAAGTTAAATTGAATAATTAATTAATTTACCAGACAATTCTCACTGTTTATTTCACATATAAAACATGTTTAATATGAAAAGATACAGATTAATAGATGTGCTAGTAACTGTTTTAATTTTCCAATGAAATTAACAAAGGAGGGGGAAAAAGAAGAAAATTGTTATGCATTTTAAGACTTAAATTTAATATTTGCTTGAATATGATACTATTCTTAACTTTTAGAATATGGGAAATATAAAAATATTTAAAATATTTCATTTTAACCAAAGTAACTTACATGTTGATTTATAGCATAATTTCCATTAAAAATTGATTGGGCACATGGTATTTATCTTCTCAAAACAGAGATATGAAATTTTATAAAACAGGGGGATCCTATTTATGGAGACTTTTTATGGGCTCATGTTACACAGAACTAGTCTCAAACTTACATAAGGGTTAAATTATAAAAGTTTGTATGCATATTCTCTCTTGGAACTAGTCATGCTTTGTATGAAGAAAAGCAACTACGTTTCCCCAACTATTTTATAGAAACCAGAGATTTACATTCACCTGTAATAGGAGTCCCACAGGGGTTTGGGCAGGTGGGAGTGAAATGGAAAATGTAGTTCAGGAAATGGAATTGGTAAGAACTGTCTCACTAAGAAAATCTCATTCCCACGGTCACTCTCTGGATTTAGAGTAGCAGGATTTTTGGTTTGTTTTTTTTTTTGACGTTTGCTTAGTTATGTCCTAAAAGAATTTTGAAAAACTGTGTACCTTCTCAGACATTTTAGAATTGACACATAAAAAATTCAATTAAGATTTTTTAGATTTAAATGCTGCTCTGCCAGTCCTCTAGATAGCACAGGCGATACTGAATGGAAAAACATCAGTTCAGAAACGGTGAGTTGAAATGCAACTCAGGAGAGCTGGACTATAAATGTGAAGATGATTTAGAAATTCTGTAACCAATTGCTTTTGTATATTTATACACAAGAGAGAAGGATGATGAAAATACATGTCTAAGGAGGTTTAAAGTATCTCAGTAAGCATAAAACAACATTCTAGGTGCTTAGAGTACATTGTATTGTCATTTAATCAGCAGCATGTTTTTCACTTCTTTGGCTCTTAATAACGAAATTGTGATTAGCGGCGCCTGGATGGCTCCGTGAGTTAAGCGGCCAACTCCGTTTCCTCTCAGGTCATGATTGAGCCCTCACATCAGGCTCTGAGGGCCGTGAGGAGTCTGCTGCAGATTTTCTTGCCCTCTACCCCCAGCTCATGTGCTCTCTTTCTCTCTCTCTCTCAAATAAATAAATTAATAAAATATTTAAATAATAATAATAGTAAAATTGTGATTCATAAATCTATGGAATTTTAGATGTTATAAGAGGCAGTCTCTCTAGCAGCTGAGCAAGGAATGGATTTGAGGGGCTGACAAACTGGAGACAAAGAAAGGTCAGAGGGAACTCCCAGTGAGAGATGATGGTGAGTCCGAATGAGGAACACAGGGCTTTGGGGAGGAAAAGGACAAGGTGCCCCTGAGATAGCTATGTGGGAAGTAAAATAGAAAAACTTTAGTGATAGATTCATATGTCATGGGTGAGAACAAGAAAGCTTTAAGGATAACGCCCTGGACGATTAGTAACTATTGGTATATTTTGGGGGTAATACATTATTTCAAAAATGTGAAATGTCTACAAGGACACAGTGCAAAAAGTCTATCATTGGAAAATGAAAAGAAAAGTAGAACAAGAGTAGTATCTGATGCTGATTATAGTAATGCTTGTACAAGGGTGAGCATAGGAGGGTCATAGAGATTAGTAAATCAATGTGTTTTGGAAAAGGGATTTCTTTGCATTTTGTTCATCTTTTTACTTTGAAGGCAGTTAATTATGTGCAGAAGAAGCATGTTCACTGAGGGCAATATTGGAGTGAGGATCTAGTATATGTAAAAAAAAATTATCTAAATATTAATCTAACTTTATTCATCGGTGGAGCATTACTCTAGTCTTTTATATTTGGAAATAAATGAGTCTCCTGTTAGGGGATCTAAATAATTTCACAATACCCTGTTTATAAATGTGTAAAACGTTGAAATACAAAATTTTATTAACAGAAATGCTACATTCTGTCATTGCTTCCTCATATTCTTGAGGTTCTACTTCATATTTTTAATTCTAATTTTTAATTATTTTATAATAAAAAGGCTAGTTTAATTCCAAATCCCAGTTTAATGCTCAGAGCCTTGCTTCATTGACTAGGAGCTATGCCTCTAGCTAAAAGGACGTGCATGGTTTGTTTTGTTTGGAAGATGCTTTATTCTCCCATTGTACTGTCATATTGTTCAACTGGCTACTTTTCCAGCTGAGGGCATTGGCCATTGTTTCCTAATGAGTGGTATAAACTGCTGAGGTTCTATTCATTGCTAAGGATTTCCCAGTCCTTTGATGAAATATAATATGATTTGTTCACTGTGCACACCTGGCAAAGAGGTTTGCAGATTCTTTGGGGCTGAAACACACTCATCACTGCTTTGTTGATCTATGTAATAAGAAATCATTTTTGTCATAGAGTGTTTTACAATGTAAATTAATATATATTTACCCAAACACGTTAAGCTTTAAAGGCTAAATAACAGATATTATTTTGTGAATTAGGTATAATTAATTATTCTAAGAGAGAACATATCTAAAGTAATTGAAAATGAAAATGGAAACTCACATTAGGTACATGTTTTCCGTGTGTATGACAATGTGAGGGAGGTCTGAATGACCATGACAATGGGACCGTGTAACTTTGAATAACTCTTTGATGGTGTTTCAGAGCAATTCTTTATTAGCAAATCTTTTCTCTGCTCTTGGCCTAATCTTTTATATTAGTATTACCTTTCAGTGTTCACCTTACACTTTTTCTCTTGGGAAAAACAAAGGGATCTTTATACTACACTTTTTATCCTGTGAGAAAAATGGATAATAACCCGCACTTGTCTTGAGTTTGAGAACGTTCAAATATTTTCAACACATTGAGTTCCTATAGTGCTTGATTTACCACAAATTCAAGATAAATGTTCACCCTCACTTTCAGAGTAGATTGATCATTCTTAATAATCTCTAAAGTGTTTACAGTCACAGACAGTAAAAGTCCTTTTTATAAGTGTGCCATTTAGATAACCTTATTAACAACAATAAGACAACAGGAGGCAGAAAAATTATAAAACTTTGTTTTGCTTTGCTTTCCTTTTACATGTAAGATTGATTTTTTTATACTCCTGCATTTATAAAAGCTATTAATACATTATAATTTTCTTTAGGCAGAGGCCTTAATTTTGATTTGAAAACATAGAGAGTTTTGAACATAATATGATAATCAATTACTTTTATGGAAAATAAGACCAAAATCCAATAATTGGCATTTCAAGTGATCATTTTCCAGTGCCACCGGCAAGAGGCAATGAAGGTGACTCAAGCCGATGACTATCACAGCTCACTTTCTTTGACAGCACATCACTAAGTGTGGAGGAATATCCTCAAAACAGGACAGTAAAAATTGGAAAATTGATTTTCTGCAAGCACATTAAGTATTGAGTCTTTGACCCTGATGTAATGTTTCAATATTTTGAAACATTCTGTATATTGATTATGATCAATCCATTATTTAGCAAACTGCAAGTACATCACATGTGTTGATACAATATTGGAAAGGGTCCCAAAATACCTTCCAAAGTGTAGAAAATTAGTTTTACTCAATTTTGTTGAAAGTTTATGATTGTCTCTAACTGGTAGTCTTTGCAAATATGATGTTTTCTTTTTTTTTTTTATAATTTTTATTTTGTTATATTAGTCACCATACAGTACATCTCCAGTTTTTGATGCAATGTTCCATGACTCATTATGCAAATATGACGTTTTCTATTATGGGTTCTGACTTCTTTAAAGTTGTTCATTTTGCTTCAATTTCAAATCAAAAATATTTTTTCTTTGACATAGAAGATTATCTTCAAAAAGTATTGCTTTCTCATTTTGTTTTCATATTCTTTTTCGGTGTAAAATTTGTTAACATTTTGGTAAAGTGTCATGTTTCCATTAGTGTATATGATGTTGTGAGTGTGCATGATTGTGTGTGTATAAGACTAGTGTTGGGCAGGCCTAGACCAGGATGGGCTCAATAAATTAACTAGGGAGACAATGATTAGGAAAATATTATTCAATAAATACAAATCAGAAAGAAAGATGTCAAAGAATTTTATCAAGATATAGAAATAGGGCTGTTGGATTGGGTTAGGGCAATGTAATAATTTTCATTTTGTATCTGATAAATTCCAGATGATGATAGCCTATCCAAATGGAAGCATTTTATCCAATTGAAACATCCACCGAGTAGGCATTTAGACTAGAGTGTGAGTGAAGATGCAAAATTAGAGATTCATAAAAGAATTTAGAGATTTGTAAAAAAGAGAGAATAGAAATGAAAAATTTAAGGAATGAGAATGATTGCATTATCTGAGGAAGAAAATGTGAATATAAACAAAAAGAGCATCAAGAATCAAGTTTTTTTTTTTTTTTTTAACTATACAGGTTATTAGGAAGAAAAAAAACAGAAACAGTGATAAAAAAGTTATTGGAAAGATAGGAAAATATCCCAAATAATGTATTATTAGAATTAAAAGAGAACTCAGGTATTTTCTTACTAGTATCTCTCACTCTAATTTTTAAAATTTTAATTTATTTTTTTTAAATTAGGCTGTGAATAAGAGAATAGAGAATGTGGCCTTAATTCTCTCTCCCTCACTCTCTCTGTAGGATGAGGTTTCTCTTTCCCATTTGTGCCATGTTTTTTTACAAGGGCCTAGTGCAAGCCTACAACTTAACTGATTACAGACTTGACCTATCACCTTACTGTTCCTCATAACATTCACATCAGAAGGAGTCCTACTTCTGAATCTTTGGTTCTGTCCAGGCCTTTTCTCTCCATCCATCCAAATGCTTTTAATAATCAATGGCCATCTACCCCATACAGCTATCATTCTTAGAGATTCCAGCCCTACTGATCTTTTGATCTTTTCTTTATTCAAATTCTTATAACCTTAGATTTCTTTCTTTCCCTTTGTCTTTTTCTTTCTTTCTTTCTTTCTTTCTTTCTTTCTTTCTTTCTTTCTTTCATTCATTCATTCATTCATTCATTCATTCATTCATATAAGTAATCTCTACACCCAATGTGGGGCTCAAACTCACAACCCTGAGATCAAGAATCAATGCTCTTCCAACTGAGCCAGCCAGGTGCCCCTGTTTCTAAATTTAGAAATTGCAACTCTCTTGAATGTTATTTGATCATTTATGATAGATAGATAGATGATAGATAGATAGATAGATATAGATACATAATCTCTCTCTCTCTCTATATATATATATAGTTTTTAAAATCAGGTTTGTGTCCATGGCAAGGATGCATGTGTTTTGAGGAGCAACCTAGATTATACCTTTTTCTATTCTTTCATACAGTACTTATCAGAGAGTTTAATATGGAGTTGGTCCTTAGTATATGTATAAAATGATTTAGGAAGTGGCATGTCCATATTTACCAAAATATATGACCTAAATCAGTGGAATGAAATTATTTGTTCTTGTTTAAATTTACCCCATTAATATACACAAGGGTTTGTTTTTCTTTTAAAATCTTATCTCCATTGGCTCTATTAATTCACTGGGTAAAAATGCATTCATTGGCATTTACAACCTTTCCTTTAATTTGGCTGCTTGGATACAATTATAAGGGATAAAGACTCAAATTAAAGCAGAATTAGTGTTCTGATAAACCTTTTCTATTTTATATGATATTTTGATGCACTTGAAAAGGGAATAAATCTCAAGTTTTCTCGAATGTGGTTAATTTTAAAGATGGATATCTAAAGCTAGCTCTAAAATAGAATTATGGCAATGAAATAATAAGGCAATTATATAGTGCCTACATGCGTAAGTCTGCATTTTCTTCACAGAAGTGTTCCTTTTGAAAAACAGGCACTTAATGAAATTCTTAGCTCAGTCCACAATAACTTAATTGACAGAGTGAAGCTGTTAGAAAGACATAAGGATAGCCATTATAAGAAAGTGGTGATTAATAATAACTTCTGATGAATACATAGCAACTCTTCATTGTGGTACTAGCAGATGATTACATACTAAGCCTATTGTGCAATGCTTCAGTATAAATTAGATGAATGGGGTTTTCTTGTAAGGAATTTTAAAGGGCAAATAACATTGACTATATTTATATAGCTAGAGGCCAATAAAACAAACATTTTCTACTACTCGAACCCAGAGCTAAAGGGATATTTTAAGTGCACTGCATTTTTAGATGGACATAGGAATTTTGGGTCAAATCTGCTTTCATTAAGGCACCAGTCAGGCTTAACTTTTCTGGCATGATGGACTTGGTCATAAACAGCATAACCCACAAAACCTCTGGATACATATTTAAAAGATCAGGCATATGCCATACAAACCTGCAAAGCGCCTTTCAGTTTTCTTTTCAAGTGATAGTCAATGCTCATCCTCCAAGGAGGTTCTTTTAGTGCAAACTTACAATACATATGGAGAGATATAAGCAGCCATAAGCATCGATGTTTCCTTATAAGCAAAATAACAGAGATGGTTTTCATTTGTTTTGGCAAGCTAAAGGCAGACACTTTACAGATGCTTTTATAAAAAGAAAAAGAAAAACTTTGGTTTGTTTAAAATCCATTTACCCAACCGAATGACAAGTTATCGTTAGTATTTATAGGCTCTTCCTACTCTGCATACAGTCATTTTGAAGGATGCCGATGTGCTTTAAATCTCTCCTAAATAAATCTCCCCAGCGAAAACTCCACAGGAAATGAACTCATATCCACAGAGTAAGCCCAGGCAAAATTGTGACATAGACTAAAACAAACAAACAAATCAGCCTTTGCTAGCTTCTCATTTACCAAATTCTTTCTCCCTTTTCTTGTCCTATGACTCCCTGAAGGAAGACAAGTGTTACTCTCAGTTCCCTGAAGCTCACAGCCCCGTTTGGGGCGTTTCTTCTCAGGGTTAGCCCGTCTTGAAGCGCTTCCAGCGCTACACCAATCCCTTCCCCTGGGCTCACCACATACAGTTCTAGGTTATGCTGACTGTGCCCTGTCTCATGACATCCGGCTAAGAGGTCAGTTACGAGCAGAAATCCATCCACGTTTCCAGTTGCCAAACGAGTGGTGGCCCTGCTTTCATTGTGCCTCTGCAGCCTACCTCTTTTTTCTACATAATATCGCCTGTAATTTTCTGAAATTTATTTCTGAAAAATACCCTTGTATGATGATAGCTTAACCTAATGCGTTATATCTCCTGAATGTGACAGCATTTCACAGGTGACTTCTGGAAACTTACTTTCATAATCTAAAGACTCAAAGCTACAAGTAGTGAAATTGCAATACTGAAGCAGGTCGATGTGGCAAAGTTTGTAGGTCTGTGGATACAGTAAGGCTGCTGGTTATCAGTTAGCATTTTATCTATTGAAACATGTGGCTATAAACTGAATATATGTTAATTCTTTCATGTTTTTGCATAAGAAAATCAACTCTACTTTAGCTTTAAGATGAAGTGAACAAAGCCATAAAACTTTGAGGCAAATCTGAGATGTTAGACGTCTTCCTGGGAAAATGAGTGTATCTGTGTTTATAGAGCACGACCATCCTAACTGCTTTCTTACTAATTATTGTTTTCTCTCCTTTAAACTGATAGCCAACATGTCCAGACATAGGGAGGAGAATATAACTCCTGGGAGAGAGGTCAAGCTCCCACATTATGTGGAAATAATACAGGAATTTTATTGTGTATACAAAACAAACACAAAATTTATCTGCTGCTTTATATTATTCTTGCCAAATTGTGTGGAACCTAATTGCTGTAACAGTAGGTAGAATTTCATTCTCACTAATGAACAATATTTAAATCGCTGAAACACCTCCCGTCATTTTCCTATTTCTTTCCAACCCCCTTTTCCTCTCTCATTCTAATTATAACATGTGTTGTTTAATTGAGTCTTTATCTCACTACTTGGTTCACCTTTGCCTTGTGAGTTTCTAAGAAGGAGAGAGCACTCTATTTTTTGAACAGATGCTTCGTTATGGGAGGTGAGTAGCTCAGTTACATCACCGTTTCACCTTTTCCCCCATGTCTGGCAGTTGTTGTGGGCTGTTAAACAGCTTTAATAGAAGGTGAGACTAGCCTCTTGCTCTAAGGGCATGAAAACTTTTTTTTATGTGTCTTAGTATCTTCATGGTTCGTTAAATACAATGTAGAGTCATTTTACTGCAGCTAGTGGACCCCAGAAGGACCTGACAGTTAAATGAAAGTTGTCAGTCTTCCTTCTGTTCTAGCTAGATTGGGTAATAAAAGGGCAGAACCTGGAGTAAGGACCAGAATTGAGATCAATGTGCCAAACAAATAAAAGAAATGTAATGAGTTCTTGAGAAATGCAGCAGAGAATGCATGGGTATTTAAAGTGTCTAGACAAATAGAGGCCAGTGATAATAAATCTATAATGAATGGCTTTAAGAATTACAACTGTGCTTTGCATAATAGATAAGTAGAAGGCTTGTGGTCTAAAATTTACAAAAAGGAATTCTGATCAGTTGCAATGGAAAAATAGCATTTAGGTATAGAAACTGCTAAGAAAGTATTAACAATTGTATGTCATTCTACATCAGAAATATAGAGTTAGAGATTGTTGGTAATTATTCTCACTCAAAAGAGAAGAAGAAATAGAGTTCCATTCAAATGACTTTGCATTTTTAAAAATAAAGTTCCAATGAGTAATCATTATTGTATCCACAAATAAATAAACAATGCTTCAATTAGAAAACACTTTCCTAAAAAAAAAATAAAAATAAATAAAAAAGCTTTTGCTTATCGCTGTAAGCAAAAAAATGTATGAAGAGAGTTTAAATAGTCCAAATAGGATTTTTGCTCATGTCTTCCAAAACTTAGGCAGAGTTTATGCTACAGTTAGGAAGGGACACTGAAACTTCCCTCCCCAAATTATAATTTAGAATACAACTTGTCCTTTGTTTTTTCCTTTGTCTGAACTTGATAATTAACTCTATAAGCATTAAAGCTTTAAGGCGATACTTTCTAATATTTGCATTGCTCGAGCAAGAAAGGAAGTGAGACAGAATTGACACTAAGTTTTCATTCATTAAAATATAAGAACTATCATTATAAAGGGCAAAGACTCATCCTGTTTAAAAAAATTTTTGAGAAACTATCAAGAATTATTGATAACTGGCATGTATCACTTAAGTTTATATAATCTAAGTGAATATCATATTTATAATTCTAGTATTTATTCCTTCTATCACCTTTGGTAAGCTGTTGAAAAAAAATGATGTCAACATGTGGGTAAGGAGTAACTGAGATACAAAAAAAACAGTTTGATTTAAAACATTTAGGGATATTTCACTTTATATAGACATAGCAAGACAAATTTAGGGGAACTTACTCATTATTATTCAGGTTTTAAACCAAACTACATTTTCAAAGAACGCTGTTGGTGCCTATGTTCCCACTGATGATTTAGGTCAATACTATGAAACAGAGTTTTCCACAATGTTGAATAAAATCTATTTTTTTCAGTTTACTGATGCAAATGATAACCTCATCCAGAAACAGCCTCACAGATACACTCAGAATAAAATTTAATCAAATAATAAGAACCCTGTGGGGATGCCTTTTTGGCTCAGTCGCTTAAACGTCTGCCTTCGGCTCAGGTCATGATCTTGGGGTCCTGGGATCAAGCCCCGCATCTGGGCTCCCTGCTTAGCAGGAAGACTGCTTCTCCCTCTCTCTCTGCCCCTTGCCCTGATCATGCTCTCTCTCTCTCTCTCATGCTCTCTGTCTCTCTCTCAAATAAATAAAAAAAGAATCTTAAAAAAAAAAAAAAAAAGAACCCTTTGGCCCAGTCAAGTTGATACATAAAATTAATCATCACACCTGGTATCATGAAAAGGTTCCTCTTCTCTCTCCCCCAGCCCCTCCACTTTCAATCATTAATATTTAAGTTAAAAAAAAGACCCCTTTATCTAGTTAATTAATCTGTGACTCCTCTTCAACAGTCCTAGATAGCCAGAGAGGTTTTCAACAAAAAGGGAACAGCCTACTCTACTATGAGTCCCCAGACAGTTTAATTTCATTCTCTGATTTCTAGTTCTTATCACTGTTTAATTTCATTCTCTGGTTTCTAGTTCTAGAAATGTTTCTAGGACATAGTGGGTTCTGAGAAATATTTGTTGACAAAATGAATTAAAGAATAGTACCTGATATTGGAGAACAATGGTCTCTCAGCAAGTACTTTGGCTTTTCCCTCAATTCTCTCATAGGCTTCCTGTTTGATGGGTATTCCCAAGTGTCTTTGATTGCCAAATCTGTTTTGGAACAATGTTTTTCAATACTTAATGTGTGTATGAATCATCTCTATTAAAATGCAAAGTCAGTAAATATAGGGTCAAAGCTGTTTTTCTGGAATTGTAACAAGCTCCCAGATAATGTCAATGAGAGTATGAAGACCACACTCTTAATAGCAAGGATTTAGAATAGAGAATACTCTGAGGGAAGAGAAGAAACAGAACATTATTTATAAATAAAAGTCATCACAGCAGTTAGCTTGTCTCAGATATAGGAGAATAAAGAATCTTTACAAAACAAAATTTATTCACTCACTCATTCAGTGAATATTGCTTGAGTATCTAGTATGTGGCAGGTATTATGCTAAGCCCAAGGAAGGAAAGATTTAAAACAAACATAATTCCTTCCCTTACATTGAATATAAAGTAGTGAAGGGGAGTGCGTCAAAAGTACACACACACACACACACACACACACACACACACACACACACAATAAGTTCTTTAAAAGGATTACGAATCAGAACAGGATTTTATGAAAATTCAAAATGGGGACAATAATTTCAAGCTTAGTACACTCCAGGGAGGTGGTATCTAACATCAGTTTTGAAGGAAGAACAGCTATGATATTAAGGAATGCATTCCAGATAAAGGTAACAGCCTTAGAATAAACATGGAAGTGTCAAGGGGGAGACATAGGTAGGAAAATTCTATGGATGGAAGTGCTATAATTTCCCATGTCACGTCTCCTCTTTTTATTTGGTAAGTGAAATATTTGATAAATTGCTAAAAGTAAGGCAGAAATGAAGTGATGGTACAGGGATTTGAAAAGAATTTGGAAAGTACAATTTGAGGACTGATGAAGGAAACAGGCCATATCAAAAACTCAGCTGAGGTTTGAAGCATAAAGTTTCCTTGGCACTAATGTTGGAAAAGAAAATGTGGTCAGTTGGACTTGTTTTAGCCTACGACTTGGCCAGAAAGATATAATAGAAGGATAGAAGAGCAAAAGTACATGAAGTTTACTCTGCAAAGGCAAAAAGATGGAAGCAGGCTAGCGGGTCAGGTAAAGTTAAAGGAACCAGTGAATGGTAGAGGAGAAGAATGCAAAAACAAAAAATGTGTGAAATGACTGAATAAGGTACCTTGAATGCTAAATTATGGTCATAGAAAGAGAAGTTTGAAATTGAGATTTGAGAACTTGGGTAACTTAGAAAGCTTGAAAAGTATAATTTAACTGGGTTTGGCTCCCACTCTGTGTCTAGCTCTAGTGTGAACTCACACGTTCTACTGTCTCACAGATAAAGGTCTAATCGATACATATGGTGAGATGAGGGGGATTTAGTTTTGAACATGGCTGTTTTCAATTAAATTTGCTCAATAGTATTATCCTGCCTTCATGATTTAATTCTTGAAATAACTATACCTGGGTAAAGGAAGAAAATGTATCGATCTGGAATGTCACCATTACAAAAATCTTTGTAACAAGAAGTTTCTGTAGTGACGTTACTAATATCCACTGTTTAGCAATACAGAATATGTCAAACACCGAAAAAATGGAGATAAAATACTAATTCTTTAGCCAGATATTAACAGCTCACAATATGACTGTGTACCTAGCACTATCTACCCAACTTTTACTGATTTTCTACATAAAACTTCAACCTGAAGTAGTAGTAGCTACCGTCAATCAAGTGATTATTATCTCATTCAATCCTCGTCTCTAATCCATTTATTCTAGGTTAAGTACTACTATTTTCTCATTTTTTTCCTGATGAGTAAACTGAGGCATGGGCAAATTCAAGACCACAGAACTAGTAGAACTAGTGTTCGAAACGTGGCAATCTGTCATCAGAGCCTGAAAGCTTAAACACTATCTACAATGAACCTTGAATGTAAATTTCCATTCAGGACTCAAGCCTTCTTGTGACCATTGTGACACCTACACCTGCTTAGAAGATTACTCTTAGCTCTCTGTGCCTTTCTGAACGTCATTCTCACTTTCAGCTTGATTTCTATTCCCTATAAGAAAACTTGCTTTGGCCTGTAATACCTGTAATAGTGATTTCTGACTACTTTTGGAGTTCGTTAGTATTCATTATGGATCCGTGGAATTTCTAGGCCACACGCACCTTAGACTTGTCTTTTTTTCTTTTTTTTCACAAATATGTGATATTTGTGTCGCCGCTCTTCTCTCTTCATTCACGGCAGCATTTATAATAGCAGCATGCTTTTGCATTTATTCTAGGGAAGGTCTTGGATTCTTCAACACAGTGCTTTGGGTACATTCCTACAGAGATTCAGAGCTAGAATTCAAGATTAAACATATTTGTCACCCTAAAGGTGGTGAAATTGAAGGTCTAGAGAGTTGTGGGGGGTCACACAAGTTAACGGCACAGTTAGGCCCTTTACTCATTTATTTATTATTTTACCTTCAGTGAACATATTTGCTGAACCTCATATCCGGTGACTAGTGCGTTTTTATAAACAGTGAGGTAGAATGTTTGGAAGCAAAAGTATTCTAAAAACATCTGGGATCTAAGATTTTTATAATTAAAAATAATCCAGAGCTCTCTTTTTCTCTTTTACACTCTCACTCCTAATATTTTTTTAACCCTGTGCCAGACAATTCAAATGAGTTAACTTTTCATTGAAATTCCTTTTCACGTGTATCTAGATTATAAATTCATCAAAGGCAAGAAACAAACCAAAGTGCGTTCTTTATATAATGAAGCCTCAAAGATGGATCATGGAATGATTTCACATGGCTTTGATAAATAGAAAACATTAAACAAAAAGAAATTAGCACTCTTGAGGAGCACCAAAAATATACAATTTTAGCTGTGTTTTAATTAGATCAGATGCTTTCCCTATTTCTAGTCTTTCTGTATTTTTAGACCCCCACTTTGCTCTTAGATATAAATTCCTTTCCCACTAGGAAAACCTGTTTTATAGCCGTAATATATTTACAGCAGAAATATGAGTAATAAACCCCCTGTTGATTGAAAATAATATTTACATACTAGGCAATTATCCTCACGTCATTTAAAAACTTTCTGCACTATTATTTCACCTGCATTCCTCATTTTGATTATTATGCCACATTTGGGTGTTGGCAGGCTTAGCAGAAACATATATCTTTTATACTTCAATGGCTTTGAATGGCCTCTCTCTTTCCCTCTCTCTGTCTTTCTCTCTCTCCAATTTACAAACGGGAGTCATGAACAGCTTTTTAAAATGATCATTCATTTGGTAAGAAGCAAAAGACTCCAATGCATTTTATTTTTGATTGAGTTCATGTGATTTTACGTCCCAGATTCAAGTCAGTGATATGGTAAAAAAAAAAAAAAAATTAAAAAAAAAATTAAAAAAAATAAATAAGGATGAGAAGGCCTTTTTTCCTGGTGTTAAATGTGTCATCACTTATAATTAACCTTAATATTTTCCACTTCAATTAACAAAAGAAATACATAATAAACGGCTCAATTTGTACGATGTTTTACAGTTAATAGCTTCTTTTCAAATGCCAACTTTAAGTTGATCCTGAGCACGGTCTCACTGATTTGTTTGCCAGCCCACTCCTGCTCATTAGAAAATCGAGGACCTGAAAAGTCAAGTTGTCCAAGATTTTTCAGCTCATATTTGCCAGAGCTAGGATCTGAACCCAGATTTCCTGACAAAATTCGTTGCTGTTGCCACTGCATTACGTTACCTTCCTATGTATAAATACAATGAGGCCTAGAGCCCAGGTTTTCCTTCCCTTTGTAGTTTCTGCACAGCTGACCGCTGGAACACATTAGTTACATAATCTTCTGATTAATTTTGTTTTGAAGGAGAGTTTCTTTCAAGATCCGCATAGTTATTTGAGCAGATGCTTGGATCTGAAAAGTATTGCTAAACTTTTTGGGTATCTTAATACTGAGAAGGCTGGGGGCTTTCTATGTGGATTGTAGGAGGGAAATCCACCTTCTAAAAAAGGTTCAAATGCTAAAGGCTGGATTTTGTCAACTGCACACTGGCAACTAGCTGAAATTTTCCCTTTGTCGGTTCTCATTTTCTATATTCCCTTTGAAGTGGTCACCCCTGGCTACATAAAGGTGAACTCTGAAAATACGTGAGAGGTTTTACATGCTCATGTATTATCAAACACTGTCCCTATGAATTACATATAAACCCAAGGAAGAGCTAGAATCGGAAAGAATGAATGATACATGTATTTTCATTGATTTTAATGTAAAATGGATCAGCCCACATTTTAAATGCAGTCAGATGATTTCATGTAGACAAAGCTGTGTTTTCTAAAGTGAATTTCTCAGAACGTTATCTGTGGAGGACATGGGCAGGTTTTCTGTGGGAAGAAAAGAAAATGTTTTTAGATATTGGTTGTTGTTGCATTACACAAATTTAAACAGATTTCCTTATCCCAGCACATACTAATGCACTGATGGCCTTCAAGAGACAACAGACAGTAGACTTTCCTCAACAATATCTCGACATGTAAATTGTTTTCATGGAACATCTCTCAGGCAACTCATCTACCTTACTTATTTACATAGATTTCCCACCACCATCCCCTGCCAGGGCAATTTATCTAGTTCCATGTGACCAAGCTAATCTAAATTGGGGCTTTCTTTGCATTTGATTTTTCCAGACTTCATCCCTTCCTTACCTTTTATTTTTCAAATCAATGGAGCTTACTTGAGAATTACAAGAATAGCCAAAAGACATTGGTCTTTTTAAATAAATTAAATCTTTAAAAAATTTAAAAAACTATTTACATAGTGTGTTGGTTTCCTAGATATGCTATGACGTATTACCTAGAGCTGCTATGGTGACTTAAAACAACAGAAATTTCTCCTCTTACAGTTCTGGAAGTCAGAAGTCTGCAATCAAGGCTTTAGCAAGGCCATTCTTCCTCTGAAGCTGTAGGAAAGGATCTTTTCTTGCCTCTTTCAGCTTCTAGTGGTCCCAGGCATCCCTTGGCTTGTGGCAACATAACTTTAAGTGTTGTCTGGTATTAATACAGATTTCTCTATCTCACTGTGTCCATCCTTTATAAGGATGCCAGTCATTAGATTTAGGGGGCCCACTCTATAGCCGTAATGATTTTATCTGTAGATCTGTAAGTACCACTGCAAAGATCCTATTTCTAAATAAGGTCACATTCGGAGTTTCAGGTGGACGTGAATTTTGGGGAATGCTATTCAATCCACTACACAAGATATTATTGCTCTAGCCTTATCCCTTTTGTACTTCTTATATTATGGATTATATAAAGCACTAGAAGATATATATCTAGCTTGACTTTACTAGATTAGAAGTACATTTCACTTCTTCACACTTTTTAGATTGTTTTTCAATTTTTTCTAAATGAACAAATGGAAAATTTGTCACAATCCATAATTAAAAATGGAGAACCAAAAAGAACTCATGGGAGTCAGAGTGGGTCAGTAGGAAGCAGTACTAAGCAAACCATGATTTTTTCAGATTGGATGACCAAGTGATAAAACATTTACATGTTAGTAGGCATGAGAAAAAGACTTCGAACAAGGACCGCCATGATAACTCCTGCTTTAACTGTGTTGCTATGATTCAGGATTAAGAATAGGTGGCAAGGGATCAAAGACAAGGGTGGGAGCAAATCTGGAGGCTTCCTTTACAGTAATCCAGCAAGTATATATTGATATTGGTCCACAGTGGTTTCTCAAATCTTTGTGTCTTGTGTCCTGCCACTTTAGTGTTTTGTAAAAGTCCTACAGAGAAGCTATCCTTGTTCTTTATTATGTTTTTAGATAACACAAATCAGAACGGGGTAGTCATTCTATTAGGTGACATGACTAAATTTTAACATAATTTTGGTTGCCTAGAATGATGGACCAAAATTAACAGGGTAGAGTCTTGAATTTAGGTTAGAAGAAATCAATTGCATTAGCATAATTTATGGAAATGTGACTGGACTGCACTTTATGTCTTAAGAAAGGACACACACACACACACACACAGGATTTATTGGCTCACACTTTCAGTACGAGCCAACAGTGTGACACAACCACCAAAAAGAATAATTCATTCCAAGGCTGAATTTATGGAATATAGGGAACTTCTTTTTAGTGAGGTAAAAGATTTTAGAGCACCAAAAAAACCTAAAGACTCTTGTTTTTTAATAAGCAAAAAACTTGGGACATTTTACAATTTCTTCTATTCCTTTTCTCAACAAATCCAACAATGACAGGGATATGATTTGGATTATTGGATGAAAAACATATAATCGATAATTGTGTTATTTTAAATCTGTAGCTCTTTCACAGTGTTAAACACACAATAGGAGGTGTAGATCTAGATTTAATAAACTATAGTAACTGTAGTATTCTCTTTTTTGAGATTTGGAATATATAATAAATCCAGAAAGATAAATTATTGGTTTCTGTGAGCAAACAAACATCTGACATTTCTGACAGATATTTTTGGATTATACACAAATCCTGGATTCTACTAGTTCAACAAATAAAATGAAATCTCCCTCCAATGTTATTTCTAGTCCTGCCTCTTAGATAAGACATCAGATAGTTTGTCAAAAATTATATCACAAGAGGCTAAAGCAGCTGTTATTTATGCCAAACTAATCTGTGAGGCTAGTGTCAGTATAAGAAGTTCAAGTCCAAGGGACATAGGAGGCCTCCCAGTAGCTTGCCTGTCATTGCTAAGGGAAAGAAGATTAGGAAAGCAGCTGCTAAAAGCAGAGAAAATGCTGCTTCCTGAGCTTCACTGGGTTTTTAATAGTGATTGTGAATCTGACCTACTCAATGTGGGTCACTTAACAAATATAACCTCAGAGGGGAGTACATATCATTCGGTTTTCAATTTACCACAGGCAATATACGATGGAATAGTAGATGGTGGAAAGTCAGTGAGAGCTACAGCCATTTCCTTCTGTTGGAAAACCCAATACACAAAAAACAAAGCAAAACAAACAAAAAAACCCCCCAAAACACATAAGTAGAGGAGAGAGCATTATTATTTGCTTTGCCATATTAATGACAGATTTTTTTTCAAAATAATACATTTTATAGGAACGATGTTATATGATTCAGTTTAAAAAATAATGTATTTCTCAGGAATATAAAGATTCAACAATTTCACAAACATTTATTGAGTGGCTGTAAATTACTATACATGTAAGTTACTTACATAGTACATGTAAGTTACTACGTCAGGCCTTTAAAAAATATAAAAATGATAAGACATCGTTGCCAGACAAAGGAAGTGTGAATGTGTCAACAATTGTTTATTGATTGGAATGGAAAGTAAACACAATTTCATGAGGGAGAAAAATAGTGGCACAAATATTGTACCACTCGGCAGAATTTGATACGAAATCCATGACAGAAGTTCGAAAAGAGAATTTGTATAAAAATACAAGGATAAATTTTTAACTGGAGGAATCATGGACATCTTCAAAGCAAAAATACCATTCTATCATTTCTGTTGGAAATACGATTTTAGATTTTCTGTTAGAAAAACGATTTTCTGTTAGATAAATATGATATTGAGAGAAAGAAACTGAGAGCGGAAGAAATGGGCTAAAGAGTATAAAGTGGGTATAGAAAAAGGCCAACAAAATGCTTTGGCAGAGCAAGGGAATGGCTTGATGTGGTCTTCCCTAATGGGGCTTTCATTTTAATGGAGAGATCGATGACAGGCTGCTCAAAACAAATATTTAATTACAGATGGTGATACGTCTTACGAAGAAAAATAAAATCAGCCAGGCGGAGAGAGACTGAGCAAAAATAAGTAGTGAGGAGGCCATTTCACTTACAGGAACCGTTATCTTGGAGGAGGTAACAATTGAGCACAAACCTAAGTAAAACGAGAGAGCACGTCATTTACGGTCTCAGGCAAGAACTCTTCTGCAAGAGGAAGAGCAAGTGCAAAGAACCTGTTTGGGGAATAAGTTGGAATTGTGGTCAGAAGGCTAATGTTCCTGGAAACCGAATGGCGGATGAGTTCAGAGAAACTGAGGCTCTACCATGCAGATGGGAAAGAGAAATTAAGTGGGCTTAGGAGGAAACCCAAAGATCAGTTTCAGATATGTTTGCTTTTTAGGTGTGTGGGAGGCTTTCAAATGCAGATGTTGGGTAAGATGTTGGGAAAGAAGACTCTGGAGCTCCGCAGAGAAGTCAGGCCTGGAATATCCTATCCGCATAGTGTAATGGCTAAAGTTAGGAGCTTGGAGTCAAATTACCAGAATTTGAATCCCTGAACTACTGTGTACTTGCTAGCTTTGTACAGTTGACCAGGATATTGTACTTCTCAGTTTGTGCTCAGTTTCATCACCATCAGAGTGAAATTAATTTTGCTCTGAGGATTAAATTAGTCAGTGATTTCCATTAGTTATAACAGTGCATGTTATTATTAATTATAATTATTATTGATAAATGATTGTTAAAGCCATGAGATTAGATGAGAGCATCTAGAAAGTAAGCATAGAAACAAAGAACTCAGGAAATCTCATATTTAAAAGTCAGGAAATTTTGAAAATGCAATGAAAGCAAAAAAAAAAGAGAGAGAGAGAATTGCTCACTGTATGTTGTCTTGCCAAAGAGAAAAAAAATTGAGAAAGAAGGATTGCATTTAGAGTTGGTTGAACAGTTAGGGAATCAGGGCCAAAGGGCTGGTCAACAGGATGGATTCATTGGCATCTTGGACAAAACTGATTTCAGTTGAGTTGGCAGGTGAGGGGTGGGAGGGCTGGGCCTGAAAGCTGCAGTGGAGTGATCAAAGGGCCAGGTATTCAGGTAGTCGGGTTGGAGTGCAGAGGCTCCTGGCGGAATACCTTCCAAGGGGGAGCACAGAGGTTAGAATGTAGCTATAAAGTAGCATAGTATCCAGGGAGTTGCTTTTATCCTTTTAGGATGTGAGCGTGTCAGCGGACTGATAGAAATGAGACAATGAACAGCAGAAATGAGGTTTCTGAGTTGGCGACAGTAGATGCGATCCAAAGTGCAGTGGGAGGGTTGATCTTAAATAGAAACTTGGATAATTTGTGCACTGAACATGTAAGATGGCAGGGACATATGAATACAGATGGTTTTTGATAAACTTGATGGTGAGAAGATGGTAATTTTTAAAACCTGCTTGTATTTTCTTAGTAAAATAAGAAGCAAGGCCAACAATTGAGATTTGAAGGGGAAAGACTATTAAAGTTATAGCTTTTCTGGTAAAAGCAAGGCTTACCATATCCCCATAGCGCCTGAATATGTTTCTAATATTTTTGCTACAGTGTTATAAAGTATATAGGCCGGGAAAACAGAAATATTAACAGGTATATGCAGGTAGGATATTAAAACAAATGTACCTGGACTTTAACGAGAATGTGGAATAAAAAGGGTGAAGAGAGGCTAGGGGTATGATTAAAAAATAATTGCTAATCAAATCATTGATATGGATGCAATTACCCATAGAAAGAATGTAAAGAGAAATGAAGACTATATATAACAAAAAAAATCTTAAACAGTGCCTCTATTTAAAAACTGTTGAGGAAACAGAACAGAAAACTGAAACAGAGTGGCCAAAAGGTTAGAAGACAAAGCAGGAGAAAGTAGCAAGTGATAAATCAAGACCAAAGTTTCAAATAAGATTTGTCAATGTATCTAGTTTTCAAGGTGGTCAAAATGATAAGGAGTGTTAAAAGGACATTTGATTATTAATGGCTTAAGATAAACCCATATCTCATGAGAAAAGTCATGAAAACTAACAAAAAGAGGTCATATCATCTGTTCACTTTCTTGGAATTCACAAAACAGTCAGTAAAAATCCCAGAAGTTCAGGAGCTTCTGTTGGCATATACGGGATTGTAGGTGCTAAGAAAGAGTAATTAATCAATATGTCTAAGGGGTTTTAAAATTTTCAGCAAATGGTCATAAAATGTATACAGCAAAAGAAAAAGTAAGTGAATGAACAAAAGCATGAAAGTTTTGGGGTCACCATGTAAATATCACATTCAAATTTGTTCAATAGTAAGATAGCTAGGAAGACAAATTTTGCATTGTTCTAAAACAAATAAAAAAGCCTTCCTATATGTCAAAAATATATTCTATACTCTACTCCAGGCTCATTACCCTGGAAAGGGTGTGTTCTCCACGTTTCTCGTTTGATAGCTAAAAGGCTCTGTCAACAATGAAGGTTATAAAGTGTCCTGGGTGTTGGTAAGGTTAAAAGATGGGGAAAAGAGGATCATACACCTTATAAGAAAGGAGCTCATTGACATAGGGTGATTGCTGCTCAGATATAAAAGGAAAAGGACATTCTGTATGTTGGGTTAAATTTACTTAGGTAGTTCAGGAAAACACAATATCATGAAAACATTAAAAAAAATGCCAGTAAATTGATAAAAAGTGCTGATTTGAGGTAGTTCAAACTTACAATTACTTCCTGAAAAACTTTTATGATAAAAGCTGCATCTTAAAATTAAATTATACATGGTCAGATGAAGCAAAAAGGATATGTATGATTTTCAGATAGATGTTAAGTGCCTATAAGAAAGCATGATGGTTTAAAAAATTTATCCCAAAGAAAATTGTTAATGGAATGTCATAAGGTGGTTTGAGCTATTATCTACTATAAAACCCTTAGGGACTTACTGAGTCATTGTGCTGACTTCAAATTTTATGTCCTCAACTAACCCTAGTACAGATTGTATATGCATGATACAAAGTATCTTTTATTAAAAAATTCAGAATGTATACATGACTCCCTGGAGTTGTGTCAAAAAATTTTAGGGAGCAGATTTGCAACTTATAAACAGTTAGTAATATGTAATCACAGCTGGGCTATTTTTGTGTTTGTGTGGGAAAGCAATAAACAGATATATAAATAAATGTAACTCATGCAATTTCCAATGTGAATCAAAATTAAAAAAAATGATTTCAAGGGAAGGAATAAGATTTTGTCATTAAAGTATAGTACTTTAAATAAAATTCAATCTGTTTTGAGATTTTTAAATTAACATTTTATTAAAACTCACTCAAGTTTTGAGAAAACTTTAGCCAGATATTCTTTACTTTCCAATCTTTTGCTTTCATCTCCATAACTTCATATTGGGTTCTGGGAGGGTCTGGAGTAAAAGAGAATGGGAAGTTCTCTCGTCAATTCTGGAACATTATTTCTTCCTAGGAGAGAAACAAACAAACAAACAAACAAACAAACAAAAAAGGAAAGAGAACTAGCATTTATTAAATCCATTCACCTTTACATTATTCTTCAAATCTAAAAAGTCACTAGGCCACTAAAATCTGTCACTCCATGCGCCCCACTAAAGGTCTTTTTACTACAATCGCTTTGGTTCTATAAAAGCAAGGGATACTTCATAGTGTTTATCAGATATACTCAGAATATCAGAAGAATGTAATTGTTGATTTCTCCTTTTTATGTTGTTTATGATTAAATGTTGTTCACCTCTCCTGAAAATGCTCCGTTCCCCTGTCCTCCCCCTGTTGTTACGTTATTGTTACAGGATTTCTATTCCTTTAGCGCCCACGGTTCTTGGTCCCATCACTTTGAAGAATGAAGCGGTAGATCAGAGGAAGAGTGGTGGGCAGAAAAGTAAACTTTAATGAGGGATAATACAAAGCTCCTGGAGAGGGAGGGGACCTGAGAGGGTTGCCTTTGGAGTTTCTAAGTTTAGGGGGGTTTATGAGCTCTTTTGTAGAACTATTGTAAGAAACCAGGGTGTGCTGAGTCATGGCAATCAGGGCTTTGATCGTGCTTTTGTCTTAGCTTAACGTTTATGTGCTGATGGTCCTTTTGGGCTGACATCTGGGGGCTTATGCCTTAACTGCCCCTTGCTCACGATAGTGACAAATGCTTTGTGGTTAATTGTTTTATCTTAGGACATTTTACAGAAGTCATTTCTGCAAAGGCTACAAAACAGAATGTTAGTGGGGTCCTGCCTAAGCTGCAGAACCGGATGTTAGTGCTGCTTTGTCTTAGCTGTTCTGACTTCATGTTTTCTTGTTGGGGACCCTGGCCCTGTCTCCCTAAGTGTCCCGCTCCTAACATTATGATGCACACACTCCTGTTACCGTCCTTCTCTACCTAGTTTTATTTTTTTTGCAGGTCCTTTCCCTCTGTCCACCCCTAAAATATACTGGATCTCCATTGTTATTTATATGCTGAACTGAAAGTTACATCTAGGGAATAGATCAGAGCTGTTTCAGTTACTAAGCCCATTGACAGTTTCATATGGTGTCTCTTGGGATCTGTTTTAAAACCAAGTCTGGGGGCGCCTGGGTGGCTCAGCGGTTAAGCGTCTGCCTTCCGCTCAGGGCGTGATCCCGGCGTTATGGGATCGAGCCCCACATCAGGCTTCTCCGCTATGAGCCTGCTTCTTCCTCTCCCACTCCCCCTGCTTGTGTTCCCTCTCTCTCTGGCTGTCTCTATCTCCGTCGAATAAATAAATAAAAATCTTAAAAAAAAAAAAAAAAAAAACCCAAGTCTGTATCTTTCCCCCATCACTGCGTTGTTTGTCTCCCCTGCTCTGCAGTTCGGCATATCTAAACCAAATATGGGACCCAGAGTTAAACTTGACTCTTCATCTTCCCCTGTTCCTCTCCTATCCCTGAAATCCAATCTAACTCAAATACCTAGATTTCATAGCAGAGGAGATATTTCTGCCTGACTGTCTGCTTACCCACTTAAGATAATTCTATCATTTCTCACTCTTCCCCGAATAGGAGGATTTATAACTCTGACAGAAGAGAGTCTAAGATATTGATTGAGCCCTATTCACTAATGGACGCAGTCCCTGAGTATGATCAGGAATGACACCTTCTGGTTTCTCTTTCTTTGTGTTAACATGATATGCCCTGATTTGTGTTCCTAAACCATCCAGACAGCTAGAAGGTGGCACAATAACACAATTTGAGTTTGGATTTAAGGGAATTTAGAACACATGTAAACAAAAATTGAATGCTCAATTTTCTTTCTCAGTTCCGTGCCTCTCCTTGCGTTCTTTTTCTCCCCCTTCAGGACATGGTACCACCAATAATCCAGTTGTTCATCTGAATCTGGACAAGAATACTTTTGATTTCTGGCTTCCATCTTCTTTCCTCATATTTCATTCAATTATGGATTTCAGACTATAGGAAATCCTCCCTTCATAGATATCAAATCAATTAATTTATTTCCTCCTTTGTTTCCACTTATTCTAGGTGGTCATCTTCTCTGATCTTTATAATTGTGATTCTCTTTCAGTTGGTTCCTGTACTTCCACTCTAGCCCCCACTCCAGTTCATTCTCCTGTAGCATGAGAGTGTGATTCATTAGCAAAGGAAATAAAAACACACAACTGGTGAGAGCAGAAAGAAAAGAAGTTCAGAGAGATAAGGAGGCGAGATGGAAACATCAGTACTTCTTAGATCCCCTTTTATTTCTGCTTGCAAACTGGCCAATATTTTTCCCCCAAATTATTCTCTTTTCCCCCAAATTTTCCTAGACATGGCAAATAAAATTCAATATGTACTGACATTTCCCTGAAGCTGGGAGGCATTTTGCTGGACTTTGAAATGATTCCAGCCTGTAGTCTTACCTGTCTCACAAGAAAATAGATGTCTGGCTTTCCAGTTTGCTCTGTCTGTTGCATCGCTGTCCTCCACGGGACTGCTGAACTGAAGTCACAAATACTAAAACATAATCTCAAAAAATTCCAAAGGATTTAAATTATAGACTGTTTTCTGAAATGTTATAGTTTTTACATATGAATAGAAAAATATACCTAGAAATTTCTTATATGTTTGGAAATTTATATTTTGAAATGATGCCCTAGATAACCCATGGGGCCGGTGCCTGGGTGGCTCAGTTGGTTAAGTGTCTGCCTTCTGCTCAGGTCATGATCCCAGGGTCCTGGGGTGGAGCCCCATGTTGGACTCTCTGCTCGGCAGGGAGTCTGCTTCTCTCTCTCTCTCTCTCTCTCTCTCTCAAATAAACAAATAAAATCTTAAAAATATAAATAACCCATGAGGCAATGAAATGATTATAATGGGAAGTAGAAGATATTTTGAACTTAATTAAAATAAAAACTTGCAGGATACTCTATTAACTTTATCTAATGTAATTTTTAGCCTTGAATGCATTTTAACCTTGAAAGCCTGGAAATGTAGTGAGCTAAGTGTTTTGTTCATGAAATAATAATAATAAAATCCAAGCAACATGAACCTCCAAATTCAAAGTAATGTAATACTAACATTAGGAGAGAAATCAATAAAATCAGAAAAATTCAGTCAAGAGACTCAACAAGCCAATTTGGAACGATAATGAATTGGTAAACTTGTGGCAAGACCAACAATAAAAAAGAGAAAGGAACAACTAATCACTATGTGAAATTCCAAAAAAAAAATAGCTCCACAGATAATACAAAAAGAAAAAAAAAGGAGATATTAGGTAAAACTTTGTGTCAATAAATTAGAAACTGTCTTTCCAGATTTTATTTTACTTTATTTTTCTTTTTAGAGACAGAGGGTGAGTGAGCAAGAAAGAGAGATGGTGGGGGCAGAGGGAGAGGGAGAGAGAGAATCTTAAGCAGGTTCCATGCTCAGTGGGAGCTGGGGGCAGGGCTCGATTTCATGACCCTGAGAAAATAACCTTTGTGGAAATCGAGTGTTGGACACTTCACTGACTCAACGCCCCCTATCTTCCCAGATTTTATTGAATTAAATCTACCAAATTGACATAACAAGTGGGAAACATAAATAATCCAATTAGTATTAAAAAAATCAAATCAATAATTTAAAATATTTCCAAAAGAAAACACAAGGCTTCACTGAAGATAACTAAACTAGACAATAAATCAAGAATTAATTCTCATCTTACACAAATTCCTTCAGAACTCTTTATGAATTAATCTTCAGGATAGCATAACCTTGATACCAAAACCAAAAACTGGCAGCAAAATATATTTAAGAAAAGAAAATCATCGACCAAACTTTGGTGTGAATATAGACGCGAAATCTTAACAAATTAGCTCATTTAACCTAATAGTTTCCTCAACTCAGTGTCATAAAGAAAAACTATGTCATGACCAAGTTATTTTCATAAAAGAAATAAAATTGTAGTTTAGCTTAGAAAATCAAAGAAATTTTCCAATTAATAGATTAAGTGAGAAAAATTACATGATCTCTTTCAATAAAATTGTAGTTGATGAAATTCAAAATCCCTTCATGATTAAAAAAATGCTTAACTAGGAATAAAGAATAGAATATATTGGATAATAGAAATAGAAAATTCCTTAGCCTTATAAAAGATGACTATAGAAAACATCCACAAACATCACACTTAGTGTGGAAATACAGAATATGTATAGTTAAAAACCATTCTATTACTTCTATTACTTATCCCATTAAAGAAAGCAAGAAAATGTTATAAGGTTTAGAAAGGGAGAAACAAAATAGCCACATTTGCAGATAAAATGATTCTAAATATAGAAAATTCTAATTACTATACCAACTACCACAATTAATAAGATAGCAAAATCCTGGAAAAAATTAATCACAGTTCTTTATGCAACTAATCAAAATTAATATTTTCAAAAAGTATCTTATTATAGTTGTGTAATATTAGGTACCTTGAAATAAATGTAATAAAATCTGTGCAAGACCTTTCTGTGAAAAACAGACTATAAATCATATCCTGTCATACATCTGCTTAAAATTCTTCCATAGCTTCCTTTTATACTTATACAAAATTTAATTGTGATGCCAGTCCTAAGGGTTCCTTCATATCTGACTGCCTCCATCTATCTTATTTCTCATTCAATTCTTTCTCTTGATCGCTCTACTCCAGCTACACTGATAATTTCTAATTCTCTAATTATCCCCAGCAAATTCCTTCCTTTGGACATCTATCTATACTTATGCCATTTCCTCTGCCTGAAATGGTGACCCTTTTTGTGGCTGTCTTCTTCTCATCTTTAGGTATCAGTTGAAATGCTCCTTCTTTAAGGTTTCTTCCCTGATTTCCCTTTCTGAAACAGGTAACCTCCATTATATTTGTATTATCCTATACCGGGTTTTTCTCCTTCATAGAACATAACACAACTTGCAACTCTATATTACTTTATTAATTTATTGTTGGTTGTACCTCCCATTACAACATGATTTCCATGAAGAGAAGCTCAGTATTTTATGCACTGCTATAGTGCCTGAAGCCTAATAAGTACTTAACAAATATTATGTAGAATAAATATATGAGACTAAAGAATACTATACCCTAGGTTTGGGAGTGCTTTGCAAACACTAATAATACATAGTGTTGTATTTTCCCCCTATTTGGGCATTGTTTCTTCTATACAACTTCTTTAGAAATTCAGGATTTGATAATTCCTGAGTCACTGTGTAATTCCATGAAATTCCTAGAAAACCCACACCTAAATTCACCATTAATTCTAACCAGATACTTACTCTTAAATTTGTTTACCTTGTCAGAGTATTCCAAATCATCCAGAACTCATTTACCTTATAATTGGAAGTTTGTACCTCGAGACCATCTTCACCCAATTTCCTTACCCCTCACCCCTCCCTCTGGCAACCACCAATCTGATCTGTTTCTCTGAGTTTGTTTCCTTAGATTCCACATATAAGGACCATAGAGTGTGTATCTTTCTCTGTCTGAGTTATTTCATTTAGCATGTATGCCCTCAAGGTCCATCATTTTGTTGCAAATAGCACGATTTTTTTCTCTTTCTTTCTTTCTTTCTTTCTTTCTTTCTTTCTTTCTTTCTTTCTATGAATGAGTAGTATTTCATTGTGTGTGTATATATTTTCTTTATACATTAATCTGTCAATAAGCTATTAGGTCATTTCCACAGCATGGCTATTGGAAAGAATGCAGCAATGAACGTGGGGATGCATATATTTTTCAGGATACTGATTTCATTTCCTTCAGCTGTATACTGAGAAGTGGATTGCTGTGGAAAGTCAGGTTTAAAGAATGATATATGTTTGCTTGACAAAGATACTAACTTTACTTGGGAGGTCTGTTAATTTGGAGTGGTTGAAGGTGTGTAATGGCAATCATAGAGGAGATCGTGGAGGTACAAAATCTTATCTCCATTTCACTCATCTGCGCCAACACTATGTGCAATTCTAAACTAGGGTTAGAAAGATGAATCCAACAGAAATGGCCCAGTCCCACGTGGAGTTTACTGAGATGTTTTCAAGTCTCCCAGTGGGTTGACACACCTGGAAATTGTAGAATTTCCCTAATCTGAAGCTGATATTATCACCAAATTGTGGTTTTATCACTACACAATCCCCAGCCAACCTCTTGGCCTTACCCTATACACCATGACCGATCATGAGAATGTCAGCTACGTATCAGCTACATTTCCTGTAAATAGTTGAGGACAAATTATAGGCAAGGTGCAATCATTTGTCCATCTCTTGCTGATCCTAGAAATATGCCCTAATACCACTCCAGTTGGGCCTTTCTAATTCACAGAACCTACACATCTTTAAGAATATTTCATGAAGATATTTTTAGAAATAAAAATCTTTCTGTACTCTGGGGGCGCCTGGGTGGCACAGCTGTTAAGCATCTGCCTTCGGCTCAGGGCATGATCCCAGCGTTCTGGGATCAAGCCCCACATCAGGCTCCTCCGCTATGAGCCTGCTTCTTCCTCTCCCACTCCCCCTGCTTGTGTTCCCTCTCTCGCTGGCTGTCTCTCTCTAATAAATAAATAAATAAATCTTAAAAAAAAAATCTTTCTGTACTCTGAAACTGATATTGAACTTTTATCTAAATAGAAGTATTCTTCACTGTATCTTAGAAGTCCACAACTAGAAGAAGGTAGTTAATTTGGAAGTCATTTTGACTTTATAAAAATTTTTGAAGATTTTATTTATTTATTTGAGAGAGAGAGAGAGTGCTCACAAGCAGGGGGAGGTGAAGAGGGAGAGAAAGAATCCAAGCAGACTCTGTGCTGAGCATGGAGCCCAATCCAGGGCACGATCTCATCACCCTTAGATCATGACCGAGTAAAAATTAAGAGTTTGATGCTGAACTGACTGACTTTAAAAATGCAGCAAGTACATTATTTTACAAATGCATATTACATTGATTCTAAATAAAAATGGGTTAAAAGAGGCTTTTATGAATCCAACTTTAATTTGGAAATCTCCGCATGTACTCAAATATTATTTTACAAGTATCTAGTGTTAAGTGAATGCCAGAATCAAAACAAAGCCTTTAATTGAAACTGTGAAGTGCAATCTGAAGTCCAAAATATTTATTATTAAAAACATCTTTAAGGGGCGCCTGGGTGGCTCAGCTGGTTAAGTGTCTGCCTTCAGGTCAGGTCACGGTCTCCAGGTCCTGGGATCGAATCCCACATTGGGCTTGCTTCTCAGTGGGGAGTCTGCTTCTCCCTCTGCCCCTTCCCCTGCTCATGCTTGCTGTCTTTCTCTCTCCCTCTCTCTCTCAAATAAATAGTTAAAATACTTACAAAATTACTTAAAGAAAGAAAAAAAATCTTTAAAATCATCTAAGGAAATGAGCTGAAGAACACAGTGAACTAAACCTGTATTTGGATGGATAGTATCCATGCACATAGTAGGAACTTGCATAATCGTCATCTTTATTTCTATCTTTGGAAAAATAATTTGGTCATTTAGTCAGTATCATTAAAAAGGAACCCTATAAATTCTGCTATAGCCAATAATAAGAACATTTATACGTTTTGGCCATAGGAAACTATTGTGGCTAAAATTTGCTTTAGACTGGCAAAACATCTCTGCCAAGGGTTGTGCACATCAGGAATATACTTTCTTTGTATATACCGAGCGACAAATTGCCAGGTGGCTTGAGTATGATCTGCATTTGCCATCCAAAGTGTTACTGAAATTATTATTATAATTATGTGTGTAGGAACTTTATACTAATAAAGGAAATGGAGGGATTTTAATTATCCTGGGATGAAAGATATCAAAAACTGCTCTTTCTTTAGCCATCTGAGAAAGCCAGGCAAAATGGAGAGGATGCAGGGTAAAAGCTTGAGCTTAATTATGTGACAAATTGCGGTTTGGTAGTTCAGTGTGTGAAGGTATATGCAACACGAGTAAAAGCATTGAAACAAGCATAGTATTTAATAGAGATGAAATGCCTTATTTTCCATATTTTCACTGAGGGATTGCTGGACTCAATTTCCATGATCTTTGTCTAGCTCAGAATATGATTGTTGTTATTCAAATTTGTCTGATAAAAAAGAAAAGCGATTAGAAAACACCTGTTTTTTGCCCCAGAGCATAGGAGAACTTCAAATGTTTACCACTGAATACATTTCTTCCCTTTCATTTCACAACTAAACAGTAGCATCAGTATTTAGTGGCGTATATTTATCGGAGAATAAATATAAGAATAAATAGTTAGAGAATAAATAGTTAAAATGCTCTTCATTTATAAGGACATTTTCACATACAGACATATTTATATCGACATCTATTTATATCACTAGTTCCAACTCTGCAAATGCCTAAATTTCACAGATATCTACAGCGTCTTTGTTTTCTCTACTACACACATATCTGTATTTAATATTAAAGCCACAAGAATTAATATATAATCTACTTTCCAGGATATGTTGTTGCTACATAAGCATTTTAAAAATGCATGCTGAACTACTGTTGCCTGTCATTTGATGGGAAAGATTTCTGTCACTCTAAGTAAATGAGCTTCTTTAGGTAGAAAATTGTTATTTTTTCTATTCATTTAGATTTAAACTGGAAAGGATTTTACATAAATACATGACTGTTTGCTCCTGAAGATCACTGTCATATTATAATTCCAAAGATATTTTTTCTCCCTGATGGATTAGTCCAGATGTGTCCCAAACCTGTCACAAATCAGAAAAAGGTTAAAGATCATAAATTTCTGTGTTGGACCCTCTGTCAAGTCATGTTTACTGTCACCAAAAGGTTAGGCTAAAGAAGAAAAGGATAAGGTTGATGAATAGTGCAGAATGTGTGTCAGTGAAATGAAAGAGATGGTGTGTACCTGTTTTCGGCAGTGATAAGCCATCTAGATTCTGCCCCGTCACTTTTAGTTTTTCAAAAGCACATTGCTTTTGGGTTGGATCCTGAGCATGCCTTAAGGCACTGGGACCGGAGAAACAAATAATTCATTAATATGTTTCCTGCCAGGTCTTTGAAGATGGGGGCTTTTCCCTTTGTTGCTATGTGTGCCTCACTTCACTGGATATCACCACCTCCCAACCTTTTGAGTGAACAGCTATAATTAGGCTGGGCGCTCTTATGAGAAAATGGTAATAAGGAAAACCAGAAACAGTGAAATTTATTATATTATTGTTCATATGTAAATGTGTTCCAGTATAGAGGACTTTAAAATACAAACCAAAATGAACTTCGCCATTCGTCTTTTCATATGTTGGTTGAGAACTTTTGCAAAACAGAAAGGTGAAAATACCCACACTATGAGAACACATTTTTGTTGTACGGTTGCATGTACGCAGTGAAATGGTGGATTTCAGGGTCTCTGACTGAGCTGAGCCCGGTCCCCATGCTGGAAAAGAAATAGAATCGTGATGCCTGTACTCCAAATGGCCTTATGTACCTTTTCGACAGTCTCAAAATAGTGACAGGCGATTTCGGCCAGAGGTAAAGTTTAATTTTTCCCAACCTTTACAAGTGATTTTTAAGTCTGTCTGAGTGACTAACAAATACAAGCAGCTAGTAGCACAGTATCGTTAGGTCCACAAGCTTCTCCCTCCTGCCTTCTAGAGAAATGTGGTTTCCTTCAAAGTGTCTGTCCTTGACTGCATTGTGCTATTATTCTCTGCACTCTTCTGGGGTGTCAGAGGCCCTCCTTATGTCAAATATCATTTTAGAGATCATACTCACGCTTATCTACTTAAGCTTTAACCTTTCTCTTGAATTCACTAGACCGTATACTGTTCAAAAAGGGGTTTTATTCACCAAAGCACCGTCCCTGGCACAGTTCCAGGGGTAACATAGCCTCTGAGCGGGGAGCAGATTCTGAGCCAGTATCATGTTCAGAGTTAAATACAAGTTGAAAAGAAAAATATGAATAAGATAAGGTCCCATTCTAGGACTGGAGGATGGTTTGAGCTGAACAGGGATGTGGGCTGACCGGGAATTATAAGCAGAACCTCTCCTTAGCTCTCAGGAATCAGGAGGACACCAGCGGAGCAACAGGGCCTTGGAAAGGTACAGCTCTTAGGAGTGGTGTGGGGGTGTGCTGTGCCATCCACTCTTAGGACCAGGGAAGGCACAGATAATTCACAGAGTTTCTGGGGGAAAAAAAGTGGATTTAATGCTGAATGGCCACTTTCTTTACCTGTAGGAAGGGAATGGCACTCTGAAGGAATTGAGTTAACTTGCAAAGTTTAAAGATACTACCATGTACTCTAGCAAGGATTTTAATACTAGCATATTTGACTCCAGTGTCAATTTAATTTCTTATAATAGATAACTAGTACTCAAACTACAATCCCCAGACTAGCACTATCAGCATCGTTTAGGAAATTGTAAGAAATACAAATTCTCAGACCTCACCACAGACGTATAGGGGTGCAACTCAGGCATCTGCTTTTTGACGAGCCTTCCTGGTGACTTTGACGGATGCTAATGTCTGAGAACCCCTGCACTATACCAAGCCACATCATGAATAAACAAACAAGCAGCAGAACCAGACTTATCAATACCAAGAACAAACTGATGGCTTCTGGAGGAGGGAGGGAGGTGTGAATGAGAGGGGGGGCAGGGTGGAGCAAAATGGGTGAAGGGAAGTGGGAGATACAAGCCACCCATAGTGGAATGAGTAAGTCATAGGAATAAAAGGTGCAGCACAGAGAATATAATCAATGATATTTTAATAGTGTTGTATGTTGACAGATCATACCTACACTTGTGGGGAACATAGGTATTATGGGCATTCAAAGGAAGGAAATATAAACTAATACTTTTAAAAATCACTGCCAGTGATTGACTATGTATCAATTGTATTTGGGAAGTAATATAGTCTCATTTGATAGGGAGAAACTGAAGCGCAGTGACAAGATATAAGTTGCCCAACCTTATGTAACTGATAAGCAATCAGAACCAAAATTTTTATTCTTTCTTTTGTATTGAAATGGGCTTAGGTAGAATCTAACATCCCATCAGAGCACAATTTAAATATCTTTACTGCATGGGATAGTTTGAGGTTACACACAAAAAAGGATGTTGTACATCATAATGGGTTTGGTTTTTGTTTTTTTGTTTTTTTTACTTTTCCCCCCTCTTGATTTTGTTTTAATCTGAAGCAATGTTTGACTTCAAAACTAAGGGTTAATGTCAAATTATACTGCTTCTGGCATTATCAACTGCTTCTGGGCTCTTTCCATAGCCAAATTATAGTTGCCCATTGACTGATGAATGGATAATGAAGATGTGGTACATACACACAATGGAATCTTACTCAGCCATCAAAAAGAATGAAATCTTGCCATTTGCGACAATGTGGACAGAGCTGGAGTGTATTATGCTAAACGAAATAAGTCAGAGAAAGACAAATACCATATGATTTCACTCATGTGTAATTTAAGAAACAAAACAGATGAACATAGGGGGAGGGGGAAAAAAGAAAGAAGCAAACCATAAGCTGCTCTTAAACATACAGAACAAATTGAAGGTTGATAGAGGGAGGTGAGTGGGGAATGGGCTAGATGGGTGGTGGGTTTTAAGTAGGTCACTTGTTCTGATGAGCTCTGGGTTTTATATGTAAGTGATAAGTTAATAAATTCTACACCTGAAACCAATTTTACCATATATGTCAACTAACTAGAATTTAAATAAAAACTAGAAATTAAAAAAATAAATTAAAAAAAATTATACTGCTTCTGGCTCGAAAGAATTTGAAGGACAATATAATGTTTGAAAAAAACCTTTTTTTCTAAGTTAGGTCTTCCAAATTTCAGCTAAGTGTCCTTTCATAATTTTCAGATTATTTGATCCATATAAAAGAAAGTCAGATTCTTTAAAAAAAAAAAAAAAACCCAGCCTGAATAATCAAGCAGATTCAGGGTCAAATAAAGTAAAAAAATTAATATTATAAATTGGATTATAATAACTTCTAAGTTATTACTAATTCTAAAATGCCATTTAAAAGAAATCTATGACTTTTAAAGGATGCATTAATTTGAAAAGATAATACTAGTTTTGATTTACACTATGTAATCCATAGGTAAGTTCAATCGCATACTGCTTGTAACTACCTTGTAACTACATATCTGTTAGTTAATATCTTAAAAGATTTGGCTATCATTTTAGTTTCCCTTGCTTACATCAAACCAAAAATATTTTTAGTTATTCTTTGTAGACTCTAATACTTAGATGCAATCTAACCCTATCAGGATCTAATTGTAACAAAATTTTAAGCTATTCTTTAATTTAGAATTTGTCATTTCACATAAAATTTATTGAGAATGGATAAAGCAATGGGATAATAAATACTGCATATATTTCTACACATAGGATTATAAAATGAATTATAATAGATGCATCCACTTCCTGTCTAAGAAACTCATAATAGTTGAGATGTATTATGAGTTTAGAAACAGTTCTGAATCTAGATCATTTCCTATATTGTATTTGTGAGTGTGATTTCCCTGGAGTATGTGACTTCCCTGGAGTATCTTCTTCTGACCTATGGCTCCTATTTCCTAGTTGGTAACATGTCTTTACTTACTAATATTTCATGGAAAGTTTGGTTTTCCAGTAATACAGCTTTCAACATGGCAGCTATGGTTGTGGAATATTGCTGCCCTCTATTTCTCTAACTTAGGCATTTTACTTTGCTCTTTTTTTCTTTCTGTTCCTCTGACTACATAACATAAAATGACCTATCTTTAAGTTCACAGATTCTTTCTTCTGCTTGATCAAGTCTTTTATTAAGTTCTCTATTGATGTTTTGTTTTGTTTCAGTTTAGTTGTTATACTCTTTAGCTCTTTAATTCTATTTGGTACTTTTTCATAGTTTGTAACTCTTCGTTGATATTCTTTTTGTTCATGTATGATTTTCCTGATTTTGTCTTGTCTTCTGACTGTGCTTTCTGTAGCTCATTGAGCTTAATTAATATAATTATTTTGAATTCTTTGTCAGGTAGTTTATAGGTCTCCATTTCTTTAGGGTTGATGACTGTTGATTTATTTATTTATTTTTTCCTTTGGTAGGGTCATATTTCCCTGATTCTTCATGTTTCTTACAGCTACATGTTGATGCCTGTGCATTTGAGGAAGCAGCCATCTCTTCCAGTCTTTATGGTCTGGCTTTGGCAGGGAAAGACTTCCACTAATTAGCCTAGCTAGAGATTCTAGAAGCCTCTCAAAAAAACTTTTTTTAAAAGAATGTGCATGTTCTATACCTATGCCTCCCTTCTGAGGCACAATTCTCAGGATTATACATTTTCTCCTAATCCCACAGAGTCATGCTTGGTTCTCAGAGCCACCTGCCCCTTTTTCCTTGGGCAGGGCACTGGAATGTTGGATGCAAGCCCCACTTCTCTCTCTCTCTCCTGAAGGAGAAAATTCAGTATTGTGCATCTTCTCTATATCCCAGGGAGCTTAGCCAGCTGCTTGATAACTGCTGAGGTCCACAGGCATTCTACTTTAGTGTTTCCTCCATTAGACTGTATTACTGGTGTTATGCTGATGTCCAATATGATAGGAAAAGTCTTCAAGAAGCATTCTTAGGAGTTTTCATATGTTCAGCACATGACATTTTCTTTTTTGCATTAAATATCTTCAAACATAAAAAGCCAAAGATCTAACCATTTAATCACATCATGTCACAACAGCAAATGAGCTGCTCAATCAATAAGCTATTACTCCTTATTTACTTGAGACAACATTTATCCATTTCATAACATTATAGGACTTTAGTTATAGGACATATTTTAGTTGATTTTCCATTTCTACAGATCAGTGCTTATATATTCTTATCTTTCAAAAGTCTTTTTTTCAAACGGTACTTCATTTATTATCAATATATAAACATTTAGTTGTTAAAATAATGACTGTTTATACATTTCTTGGAATTACCATATTCAAAGTGAAAATATATGTATTTTTAACATTAAGATGCAATTTACAAATCCTGAAGAAAAGCTCATTCTTGAGGATGATGCTACCATAGCATCATCATCATTTGTATTAGTTTCTACATTAGCATATATCATATAGCTAAAGAAAATAATCATTCTCAAGGGAGTAAGTCAAGCTGATTCAGCTATTTGGAGTTATACAAGAATTAGCGTTCAGATGATTCTACTGGGGAATTGGAACACTATGGTGAGCTATGGCTGCTTCTCCTTTCTCTTCAGACTACAGTAGATAATAAACTCCACAAAATATCATGGCTTTTTAAAAAATGAGCCTGGGTTTCGTAAACATTCAGGTCTGGAATCAAATTCTAGTTCTTCCATTTACTGGCTCGAGAAATTTCAGTAAGTTACTCAGCTTCTATGAATTTTATTTTCCCACTTGTCAAATAGGAAAAATTCAAGTTTTTGAGAGGTTTCATTGAGGTAAAGAATGTGTAATGCTGACTTATAAACTGCACAGTTTCTCACAATCCCCTCTATTTCAATGGCTTCCAACAGAGATGATCCAGGAACTCTGGAGAGTGATGTCTTAAGGGCTATAGTTCTGGAATGTCTGCATCTGAATTCTAGGTTCTGTGCCAGCTGGCCCTCTGCACCTGGGCTCCTCTTCTAGGACTGTAGAAGAGTGAAGGGAGGAGCATGTAGAATAAGGTGTTTAGTGCAAAACTGACACATAGAACCATTTATTCCATGTTAGCTATTGTTGCCATTGCATTCTTTGTGTCTGGGCTGAAATGCTCCACCTGTTACGTGGCTTGGGGAAATAGCTATAGTTGCTCTGTATTTGGGTGTTTCATTAACGGTGTTGATTCTCAAAAGCAAATCCATGATGGTTATTGTTAACAAAGACAGCTACACATGTTAAGAGGATTATTTCCAAATGGAAGCATTATTTAGCGTGTCTTTTAACTTCTCCTTCTCAGAACCCATAGTTTAAAAAGTTATTAAAGTTGCTAGGTATTTGACCTGCCTGAATTCATGAAAAAAAAAAATCTTTTTTTCTCCCAGTATATTATCCATTGCAATAGATAGCATGCTTCTCTTTCTTTCCTTCCTTCCCTCCCTTTCCTTCTTTTCATCCTTCCCTTCTTCCCTCCTTCCCTATTCCCTTCCTCTGTCCTTCCCTCTTTCCTTCCCTCCCCCTTCATTCTTTTCCTTCCATCCATCCATCCATCCATTCATCCATCCATCCATCCCTCCTTTATTCACACATCACACAGTCATTTTTTTAATTTTTCATTTATTTATTTGTCAGAGAGAGAGAGAGAGAGAGCACAAGCAGAAGGAGCAGTAGGCAGAGGGAGAGGGAGAAGCAGGCTCGCCACTGAGTGAGGAGCCCAATGCAGAACTTGATTCCAAGAGCCTGGGATCATAACCTGAGCCAAAGGCAGACACTTAACCAATTGAGCCACACAGGCATCACCACACAGCCATGTAACAAGTTCCTTTATGAGGGCTCTGAACTGGGAAGACCAGGGTTTGAATCCTGGCACCGAATTAATTAATTTTGTGACACTGAATAAGTTATTTAAACTCCCTGAGCATCATGTCTCCATCTGCTAACTTTAGATAATAGTAGCACCTACCTCTAAAGATTGTTTTAAAAATGAAATGAGAAAATGTAAACCCCCTTACACAGTGCCAGGCATACAGGGCTCAACCACATTAGCTATTATAATATTATTTTTATTATTAAATAATTTTATTATTACGCCCCCGATCCTCCTTCTTCTCCCATCACTGCTGTCTCTACTACTACTTGCCAGCACTCTACCAGATCCTGAGTTTACACTTGCAGAAATAAACAAAAAAATAGAAGAAAACAAAATCATTGTCTTTGTCCTTATGAAATATATATTCTGTGAGTAAACAAAGAAAAAATTAAGTGTAGGATTATAATTTTTCTAAAAGATTTTATTTATTCATTCGACAGAGAGAGAGACAGCCAGTGAGAGAGGGAACACAAGCAGGGGGAGCGGGAGAGGAAGAGCAGGCTCCCAGCAGAAGAGCCTGATGTGGGGCTCGATCCCAGAACGCCGGGATCACACCCTGAGCTGAAGGCAGACGCTTAACGACTGAGCCACCCAGGCGCCCCAGGATTATAACTTTTGATAATTGAAGGACAAACACTTTTGGGGGATAATTGGGAATGACTGGAGGGACCAACTTGGGTTGTTTGGGAAGGCCCTCTGCACATTTTGTGGAAGTTGCATTTAAGCCAAGACCTGAAAAGAAGCTACAAATATGAAAAACAGAAGAGCCTGGATGTGTAAGGCAGTGAAAACAAATTTTGTAGGTGGAATGAGAGATGGAGTGTTAGATCTCAGACAATGCAGAACTCATAGGTGGGGAAAGAGTTGGATTTCATTTGAAGTGTTTATTGGAAATATTTGTCCTTATTCTTAAAAGGATTCTGTGTCTGTTGCTGATGTTATAGATTTTGCTCTTCTTTTTTATAGTCTTTAAACCTGTCGGAATGCTTATTGGGCATTCTGCTATACTGAACATGTACAAAACAGGATACCTGCCATGAGAAAAATAAATAAATAAATACGTCAAGTAGCAAATAAACAATGTTAAAAGTCTTCGAATTATGCATCAGTTAAGATTTTTAATTTACTAAAGCTGTTTTCTTAATTCTGTAGGCTTTGTTCACAGATGGCAATATTTAAATCATGGAGTTAACATAAAGTGATAAAAGAAAAAGATCTTGGTGGTGTGATGTATCCAGTAAACCAGAACTGTGCAAATTCACCAATTAAATTTGACAACTCCTTAAAAGATTTAATCCCACAGATGCAATATGACAATCCCAAAGTGGGAACAGTACATGAAATACCACATCCTGCTCATTCACTTAGCTTTCTTTGTTAAGGCTGCACAATCAGAATTGCATTTAAGGAGTAGGTGCTGGAAAATTCAGTTAGTACACAGACACCATATGCAAAACCCTGTCTTTGTCACACGGAGGATGCAAATGAAAATCTCTGAATCTTAAATACTTCCTATTGGACTGATTTTATTTCTTCATGCCATTTTCTTGTTCATGCAAAGATGTAACAGCAATGAGATTCGACCCCCTCTAAATGATTTAGCAAATTTTTATGTTTTTTTCTAGAAATAATTTCCTAAAATGAAATGGAAAAAAAACCCCATAATTGTGTTTTGCTGTTCCTGGACAATAATCTCTGTATTTGAAAAGCTCTTTAATTTAGCCCTAGGGTTTAAATTAAACTTTCTAATAGCAGTGGTTTTACATTCTTTTCAGGTAGACACGTTGTTCAGTGCTGTGATTAATTGGGCAAGCCTGATTCCTTATATTTAGAGCCCACTTGTAAGTGGAAGTGAGAAATGAATTGTGCCAAGAGCCTTCAGTTCTATTTTTATTAATAGAGTAGATTACATAGATCATGAAAACAATCTTCTAATTTATAAAAGTCAATCTAATATCTTGTTAAACAAGAGTTATTATTATTGAGCTTAAACTATTGAAGTGTGTTATACCAAAGGGCCACTTCCCACATTGAAGAATACTGCTGTGAACACTAGCATATTAACCACATGCTAATGGGCTCTCAGCAGCCTGATAAGTTATTGATTATCTTAGCTGGCATAATTCGTATCAGGAAGAGACAGTGTAGTTAACTGGAATGTAAGTTCTTCCTTTTTGCAACTTGAAACAGACTCACATGCTCATCAGTCACTTTATTCAGGGCCATGGTAACAGACAGAAGGCTTTGTCCACAGGTGGATGGGTCCTTTCAGGAAGGAGCAGTGCTGAGCACCATTAAACTCTGGCCCAGAAAATTTCAACTCCTATTGTACCTATTAATCTAAACAGTAACTGAAATGCCAGATGGAAGAGCAATTCAAAGCCACTTGCCATTGTTCTCTTGCTAATGCGAATGGTAAAATTATACTGAATTTTGTATTTGGTTCATTTTTACCAAGACAGAACTGAAATGGAAAAGGATAAAGAGTATATGTGATTATAAAGGGCTATGTTAAAAAAAAAAAAAAAAGCATTCACATGGTAACAGTCAACCATATTATTTTAAAGCTTTTCTATAGAAAAGATTTTCCATTGTGAATAATATTTAAACATATGCAAAAAAGTAATTTTACAGAGGATTTTCTCCACACAAAGTTGTGATCAGTGTGGTTTGTTATGTTCACTGGAAATTGGAACCCTTACAACCCGTGCTTCGGCTGACACCTTTCTCCTAACATTACTGATTTTTATAATGGGAAGAGAAATGCACACTGAAAATTGTAAAGCAGCAATAAAATAGCTTTTAAATAAAGAACTATATTATTGTGAAGTAATGTAGGCATTGTAAATTGGCAAGATTTCATGACACATTGCTATGTCTATTCATTTGTGGAAATGTTTGAAATTGCTCAAAAGGGCTCAGTTTCATGTTTTGGAGGAACGGTTATGTTGAGTGTGACAGTTTGCTAAAAAGAGGAATAGTAACAGGAAAAAAGAACTATGATCTCTTGGTGAACAATTCACCTTTTAATGAGTTTTTCCCAAATTACATAATATTTTGCCAAACAGAGGATCAGATTTCAGTTACAGCCATTTTTGACAGGTAGGTGAATGAAGTTTCTTCCGGCATTCCTCACTAACACCAGCCAGGAGGGGCTTGTTCAATTGTTTTGATCAGAAACTTTTTTCCTCTTTCATCTACATAATTGTACTAGCAGCCACAAAAATTCTTAAGTAATATGTCAGTGGTTAAAGTGGCAGCAGGTCTGAAACAATGAGCCACTGAAAGGATTATAGTATGTTGTTTAAGAATTTGGGCACAGCAGCCAAAAATGTATGGATTAAATACCAGCAGTGTGGCCTTAGGTAAGATAATTGAGCTCCATATGCCTCAGTTTATTCAACAACAAAGTGGGGATAAAGTACCTATGTGGTATAAATGGTGTTAAGAATTAAAGGAGACAGGGGCGCCTGGGTGGCACAGCGGTTAAGCGTCTGCCTTCGGCTCAGGGCGTGATCCCGGCGTTATGGGATCGAGCCCCACATCAGGCTCCTCTGCTATGAGCCTGCTTCTTCCTCTCCCACTCCCCCTGCTTGTGTTCCCTCTCTCGCTGGCTGTCTCTATCTCTGTCAAATAAATAAATAAAATCTTTAAAAAAAAAAAGAATTAAAGGAGACAGTGCATGTAAAATCCTTAACAAGACATGCAGCATGGATTAGACATATAATTATGTTAGTGTTACCTAGTCCAACTTTCCTGAGTTAACAATGGCACTGGACAAAGTACTTATAGTTAATCATCATTAACCATATAAATAAAAACAAATAATTAATAACAATGTCATGACTACAAAGGAGCAGCCTCTTAGAAGTGAGTTGCATTTTAGATCATGCTACTCAGGAAATGTGAGGTCAAATTCTTCTCACTTATATGAGTATGTTGTAGAATTTTATGCCTACATACTTATTTATTAGGAGTATATATATATATATATATATATATACTTTTACAAATTTCCTGTGGTTAATTAGTAGACTCTATCATAGTTCATAACTTTGTTATAGGCTCTCATTTACACTGCTGTATCTGCTGGTCATAAGTTTTACTCTTAACCTTTCATTGGTTACACAAGAATATAGAGTGTCTCTACTTCCACCTCAATCCCCCACTCACAAGAACACTCGTCCCTTCCACTGTCCCCTCAAACTAAGTAGTAGCGTTATGTTGATATGCCATCATCTCATTTTTATACTAACAAAGCTATCAATTCTATTTATGAAGCTTTGCTCCAAAGACTTCAGTACAGGATATGAATTTTTATTATCACACCTGCCAGTCAGCTGAAGTTACTAGTGATGAATATACTGTGGCCTTGAGCTAATATCAAACTTAAAGAAAACAAAAACCATGTAGCTTCTTTAATAGAGCTAGAAAATGATGGAATTAGTGGATTCAACTAACATTGCTATTATAATAACATTTGAACTTTAAAACTTAGAGGCATCCCTCTTTCACAGATTCGGAAATCAAGATTAGGAGTAGTTAAATGAATTGTCCAAGGACCCATGCAGAGTCATAGGGTGGGATTTAAGGCTCAAAGATTTAAACGTTTGGAGACTCAGATTCAGCACTTCCAGCACTTCCAAATTCCTGGAAGATCTGTTCCCTGCTTTGAGCTACTGAGCTATTAACTCTAATACATCCTCTTTCACTTTCACAAACTGAGGGGTGCCATATCATTAGAACCGAAGTGACACGGAGTACAACTTATAATGATATGTTTAGCGGCAATTTTACTTTAATGCTGTTCAGCTTTATTCAGTGTCTCCATATTCATTGGCATAGATACATAAATCCACTTTTGTTTTTTTCATCAATCCACTCTTAAAAATTCAAACCTTGCCTCTAAGATTCTTATCTCACAAATAAAACTCTCTGAACCTATATAAATTGCACTCTCTTTTCCTACATACTCATTCATCTTCCTGAATGCTACATAATATGGTTCTGTTTTGTACAAATGTAAAAGTGAAGCAATATTTATTGACTACCTATTTTCCCACAATTGTTAAATCATTAATTTAGCTGGTGTTTTGTATTGAAAAGACCAAAAAGAAGAACAACAGGAGATACATTCAATTTTTGAATTGTTTTAAAATCTTCTTCAGACCAACACTTTACAGAAATAGCAGAAAATTTAGAAATGAGGGAGATTTCAATTTTAAAAAATCAGCACATATCAATAGTTAAGAACTTGAGGTCTTTAGTTAATGAGAGCTAAGTTTAATACTGTTTGTAGAAACTTAGGGAAATTTTGTTCTCCTGAAGATTTCTGAATTATCATAAAGGAATATGAAAGTAGATACTCCATGGTATTCTGACCCTCACTTTCCCTTCTTCCTTCTCCGTGGATGTAAGTAGATCTAGGATTTCATCACTACTAGTTCTGTGACCTTTGGACAAATTATATAATCTATTTTGGCTCATTGCTCACAAAAAGTTTTTGGTAAAATTAATGAAATATCATTAATGTAAAGAAAGTTTCTAATGTAAAGAAAGTTTCTAATGCAGTGGTCCCAAAACTGTGGCCCTCTAGCCAAATCCACCTTGCTACCTATTTTTGTAGATACAGTTTTATTGGAACAAGGTGTTATTTTGTGCTACAATGACAGAGTTAAGTAGTTAGAACAGAAACCATATGGCTCACAAAGCTTAAAATATTTACTCTCTGACCTTTTAGAGGAAAAGTTGTCAACCACTGCTGTAATGTGTTGCCTACTGTAATTTTTTTCTTCTTCCCATCCTCCTATCTTTCCTTCTTTATGTTTTCCTTCCTTCCTTCCTTCCTTCCTTCCTTCCTTCCATCCTTCCTTCCTCTCTCCCTCGCTCCCTCCCTCCTTTGCCCCCCTACTTTCTTCTGGAAAAATGTGTTGTGCACTATATAAGCTGAGCTCTAGGCTGAGCTGTGAAAAAATATCAACAAGATCCAAAACAATCTTGAGAAATAATAAAGCCAGATGTATCAGTTGCCCTGATTTCAAAGTGTACTGTAAAACTATAGTAATCAAAACAGTGTAATAGTGGCATAAAAACAGACACATTGATCAATGGAATAGAATAAAGAGTCCAGAAATAAATATATGCACATATAGTTGATTAATTTACTAACAAAGGAGGCAAGAATATACAATGGAGAAAAGACAATCTCTTCAATAAATGGTGTTGGGAAACTATATACAGTATATTTAAAATCTTATGCTTCATGTAAAAATCAACTCAATATGGATTAAAGACTTGAATGTAAGACCTGAAACCATAACTTCCTAAAAGAAAATGTAGGCGGTGATCTCCTTCACCTCAGACTTAGATTTTTTTTTTTTTTAATCTGACTCCAAGACAAGGGAAACAAAAGCAAAAATAAACAAATGAGACTACATCAAGCTAAAGGCTTCTTCACAGTGAATGACCATTACAGAAGGAAAAGGAACCTCCTGAATGGGAGTAGATATTTACAGAAAAGGGGTTATTATCCAAAATATATAAAAGAGTCATACAACTCAATAACCAAAAAACAGTCCAATTAAAAAATAGGCAGAGGATCTGGATAGACATGTTTCCAAAGAAGGCATATAGATGGCCAACAAGCACACAAAAGGACATGCAACATCATTAATCATCAGGGAAATGCAAATTGAAGCCACAATGGGATAATATCTTACACATGTCAGGAAGGCTGCTATCAAAAAGACAAAAAATAACATGTGTTGATGAAGATGTGGAGAAGAGGGAACCCTTGTGCACTGTTGGTATGAATGTAAATTGGTGCAGCCACTATGGAAAACAATGTGGAGTTTCCTTCAAAAATTAAAAATAGAGTTACCATATGATCTAGTGATTCCAGTACTGGCTATCCAAAGAAAATGAAAACAGCAATTTGAAAAAAAAAATGTATGCACCCTTAAGTTTATTGCAACATTATTTACAATAGCCAAGATATGGAAACAACCTAAGTGTCCATTGATGGGTGAATGGATACAGAAGATATAATGGAATACTATTCAGCCATAAAAAGAAGGAAATCTTGACATTGAAACAACATGAATGGACCTTGAGGGTATTAAGCTAAGTGAAATCAGTCAGACAGAGAAAGACAAATACTGAATGATTTTACTTATATGTGGAATATAAAAAACAAACAAAACAAAACCCAAACTCAGATACAGAAAACAGGTTGTTGGTTGCCAAAGTGAAGGCTGGCTTGGGGTTGGAAGGGGAATGGATGAAGAAGAAGTATAAAGCTCCAGTTATAAATAAATAATGGGTGTGTAAACTTTAGCATGGAGATATAGTCAATAACATTGCATTAATTTGTAAGATGACAGATAGTAACTAGACTTATTGTGGTGACCATTTTGCAGGGTTATACAAATGTTGAATCACTATGCTATATAACTAAAACTAATATACTGTTATATGTTAATTATGTCTCAATAAATTTTTAAAAAGACCCATTTTCTACAATGTAGTCGTGGATATAGACAAATAAAATGATTAGAATGCAGTGATTAAGTGCTACAATAAAATAATTGCATATAGATAGGTTTCCTAAGTAAGTCTCAGGGATTCAGGGAAGGCTTTCTAGAAGAAAAGATCTACAAGGTGAAATCTGGAAAATGAGTGGAAGTTGGTAAGAAAGGAGAGAAGGACAGAAAGAATGTTCCACCAGTGGGGATAATAATCGTAAAAGCATGATCACAGAGAGCAAGGCACTTTCCAGAACTATAAATAGTTCAGTGTATTGGGAGCTTTATGCAGAGGGATTATGCAGACAGATAAGGTTAGACAGCTGAGCAGGGCCTTAAAAGCCATGGTCCAGAAAACTGAATTTATTATACCAAAAGCTGTATGAACAAGTTGCAGACAGAGGAGGTTCTTGGCATCAAAGTAAGACAGCCAAATTAGTCATTTCAAAGATTATCTGGTTGCAGTTTTAGAAAGTGGATTGAGGCAAACAATTTAGGCATGGGGACAAGTTGGGAATGTAATGTACATCATGAGGACTATAGTTAACACTGTTTTGTATATTTGAAATTTGTTTACAAAGTAGTTCTTAACAGTTCTCAGCACAAGCAAAAATTTTTGTAACTATGTAAGATGATGGACGTTAACTAAACTGATGGTGGTAATCATTCTGCAATATATACAGATATCAAATCATTATGGTGTACACCATTAAGTTATACAATGTTATGTGTCAACTATATCTTAAAAAGTCTGGAAAAAAAACCCCTAAGTTCTGCCTTCATAGATATTCTGAAGCTTTAAATAATGGTACAGAGTAGACATTTAAGAAATACTTGTTGATTGAATAAAAGTGTTGAGTGGGTGAAATTAGTATGTAAATACAAGGCTGAACTAAAGTTTCCTAATTTAAAATCTTAGCATTTCTCTTGTGGTTAGTGTGAAGGTAGGGCAGTAATATGCTTATAAATATTTTAACAAATGCCTGGCCTAAGTGAAAGGGAACGATTCAGTCATTTAAGCTGAATTAAGTTCTGTGAGAGGCTCTTTATGTAATGGTAAATTGATATAAATCAACATGGAATGCTCGACAAATTCGGAATTTATTTTCAGGTATGTAGCATCAACAAACAAAATTAATCAGTGTTTTCCTAAAGAAATTTCAGAAGCTTTGGCTTAGATCATTGCCTAATAGTAAATAAACAGTGGGATTCTTCCCTCAGGTGGGGGAAAGAGGATTGCTGAGTTTAGGATTATAACGAAAGATAATAATATACAAAAAAGGAAGTCAATAATATCTTGTAGAAAGAAAACTCAGAATTCCTTAGTGTTTTCTGCTAATAAAAGTCTGCACAGCAAGAGGAACCAATACAATTATTGGGGACCCTAGAACTAAATCTTCTAGAAGTTGTGTCACTCTACAATTATAACTCTTAAGAGAATATACCTTGTTTGATATACCATGAAAGGACATCTAGTATCTGACCAGAATATGAATGATAAAAAAGGAAGAGGACATGCACTGATTAGGAAATTCTAAAGTGGGGGCTTATGGACCTTTGACCTAATTTAATTTACCCTTACCCAAAACTTGCTCATGTTTCATTCCCTTAGAGAAAATTCAATTCCTAAAGTGGGGGCTTATGGACCTTTGACCTAATTTAATTTACCCTTACCCAAAACTTGTTCATGTTTCATTCCCTTAGAGAAAATTCAAGGCCTGGAGATTAATTACATAAATGAAATGCAATCTCAGAAAAATTTGGCACATTATGCAGCACTAGTGATAAAATTTCTCAAAGTTGATTTTGGAATTGATTTAGAAAAATTCTAGATATGTGTAGTCTCTTAGAGATTAGAGATTTACCTTCCTAGCATATATTATATTCTCAATTATGAATTTTTGTTGGTAGAATTGAAATTTCTCTTTGGAGGCTTTATATCTCTTTCACATTAATGCTTTTAAATAAATGGAAACAATGTTTGAATTTTGTATTTTAAGCTTCACAAAAGATCATCTATACATTCTAAAAGAAGGAAGTCACAAGGAAATTTTATAACCTTTAGGTCTTGATTGAGAGAAGTAGAAGAGGACTTCTATAAATCACTAATGTATAATAGACCTGGCATGTTGTTGATTTTCCTACAACAAGACAAATAAATATTAAGGCTGAGATCTCATAAGATAGTAGAAGGAAACAGCACAAGTACACAATAGTCAAGTAGATGGCTTTAGGTAATACTGAGAGCAATATTACATTTGAATTTGGGACCAGTGGGAAACAAGGGATCACATTTTATTTATAACCATAAGATCTTGCGCAAATTTGTATCGATGCATATTTGTTTGCTTTTCCTACAAGAAACACAGGAATATCTCAGGTGCTAGTACAAGAAATTAAAGGGTCATATTTTGACAAGTATTCCATAACAGAACCAGTCTTTACCTTGCTTTGGGCTCCACAGGATATTGGGCAAGATTGGGTAAAGGCTTGGATGAATCATTTATTACTCAAGTGGAATCAGTCTCTAATATTTTCAAGATTGTCAGTAGATTCCTTGGGCCGGGGGTATCGTGGACCTCAACTAATTCATCAAGCTGGCGTTAAGTACACAGTATTAAAAAACATCCATTTAAACTATTAGTGTAGGTTACATGCAAGAGATGCGGGGGTATTTCAGGAAACAGTCCATCCGAAAAATAGTTGATTTGATAGTTACATTTAAAAGGAATCTCTCAATAATAAATGTGTTTGTGTTTTCACAAAGGAGGAAAGTTGGCTCCAGAGAAGGCTGAAAATGATTGCTGCATACTGGGTGAGGGAGAGAGTCTGAGGTTACGTGAAAAAGCTACCACTTCAGTAGTCTGAAGATTTCTGACTGGTGTGAAAACTGTGGTAGAATTAATAGTTGACAGAATAGTCCTGTTTTACTTAGAAAGTTTTGCTTCTGTCCTTCTATTGTCAGAGTAGCCAATTGGTTAGGTTCTAACGGGATGCCTGGAGGCCAGCAAAGAGGGCGTCATGGCCAACTATGAGTAAATCAGAGGCCTGACCGGGCAGCACTCCAAAGTAAAACGACAAGAAACCAGATCAATCTGGACAGGCCCAAGATGGCTGACGAAGTAGGCTAAAGTTCATATTAGTCTTTATCCCACTACATTAACTACTAAAATCTCTTCCCTAAGCGTGCCATGTCAGCAACCCCTGACCCAATAAGGACGAAAAAGCACTTCACCCTGCTTCCAAGAAATTCCCACCTAAAGTAATGAATATCCACCCCCTTGTTAACAACCGTCAATGAAAGGTAGAAACCCAAACCGCCGGGGGCGCAGGTCTCCCTTGTGCTCACCTGCTATCACATCTTGAGAGTGTACTTTTGCTTTAATAAACTTCCCTGTTGTGCTGCGAGTCTGCTGTGCTGTGTCTGCCCTTGAATTCTTTCCTTTGACAAGACGAAGACCCTCCCATGACATCATTTAGACAGGCTGGGTCAAGGTCTCAGGACCTCAGGTCCCCCCAGTCCACCAGGCAACACTATTACTAGAGATGTTTCTATCTGATAGTTTAACAACATCATTGAGAAGTGGTTGCTACAGTCTCCCTTGGAGACCTTTTCTAATCCTCAGGGACCTCTGGTTCTTTTCTGTTTGTTGTTGCTGTTCTTAAGATGAGATTTTTCATTATAATTCATTTTCTATTTGACCTTTTTGTTTATGAAACCCACAAAGTTCTTGGTATACAGAATTTTTATTGTTTTTGTAGGGTGTGGTAGATCTCCTTTCATCTATATATTTTTAAATTCATGTTTTTAGTTTGAGGAGATTTTTCCCCCCTATCTAAATACTCTTCAAGGCATTCTGCCAAAAGCAGAAGTTAATATAATGTAGTGACTGCCATTCACTCTTTTTTTTTTTTTTTTTCACATACCAGATCAGCAATTTCTGGTTTTAGGTTATCTACAAAAAGGTTGGAGAGGGTAGTGGAAATGTTAGCATCCAGACCTCATGCTGAATGTTATCTAAAGGCACTAATTATCTCTGAAGTCTTCTATGAATCTACTCTTTTGCTGTTTGTAAGGTTGAACCAGCGTTCATATTACTTTATCAAGACCTGAGATAGAGCTCCTGAAGTAGGTTGTCCTAATTTATGTACCCTTAGATATTTCATTACAGGAAGGTTATTTCATTAACTTTCAAATCCTTTTCAGGGTCCTGCAATGAGTTTTTTGAAAGCAAGTTTTTGCATTTTCTGGCTCCACCAAAAGATGCAGATGTACTAATTCATAAAAGTCAGGGAGACCTCTGTGTACACCCAGAACAAGTCGGAGTATTTTAATAAAACTTTTTTTCCTGGGTGGCTCAGTCATTGAGTGTCTGCCTTTGGCTCAGGGCGTGATCCCAGGGTCCTGGGATGGAGCCCCGCATCAGGCTCCCTGCTCCTCTGGGAGCCTGCTTCTTCCTCTCCCACTCCCCCTGCTTGTGTTCCCTCTCTCACCGGCTGTCTCTCTCTCTGTCAAATAAATAAATAAAATCTAAAAAAAAAAGAAAGAAACTTTTTTCCCTTTCTGTCCTGGGATATGGGTAGTCCTTAACAACGTCACAGAGATATGCAACAATAGGGGTTTGAAGTCCATGCACAGGGTTTTCCTTCATAAGCAGCTTAAATTTGTAATGCATGTTTCAGGAGAAAGAGGAAGAAAAATTAAGGAGTCCATGGGATTGGATTAAATTTGTGGTTGGAGCAAGAAGAGGTAAAGGAAAGGTGGGATACAAACAGGAAAAGTCAAACTAATTTTGCCTTTTGTCTCTTTCCAGGGAGTCTTGTAGGGAAGCAGCATTGCAGCTCAGATTTTATTTGAAAGCCTCGTTATACTATTTAAAGAAAGCAGACCATTGAGTAGTCCAGATTTCGTTCCTTTTTGTTTGAAAGCGTCTCTCAAATGAACATTCCTGTTTATATCTACAAGTTCCCAAAACCATTCACTGTAATTTGAAATTGTCTTTCACCAATGTGAAATTATCCTATTTAGTGGAGAAGCATGCATGAATTGGCAAAGCAGAATTCACAGTAGTTCTAAGACAAGATTGAGGAAAGGTCTTATAAGATTTTGCAAAGGTGACACAAGGGCTAAGTTTGTTTAAAGTACACTAGTGTAGTGAGATCGACTGAACCTGGATCTGACTTCAGGAAGAAATTTATTGGCCATTTCTGTCCTTTCACTGTTGACTCCCTTTTACAGACAAAACTTGACAAACTGTACAAGCAGATAGACAATAGGAGAAATTTTAATAGTCAAATTTCTCAAGGCAAAAAATATAATCTGATCAGAATTCAAAAGCCTCAAAATAAAAAATAACTATAAAGCTGTAGGGTTGAATGGAATGTTTAGAAATCATATTCAGTACGAACTTACTTTCGTCTCAGACAATTTGGCCTTTAACAGGTGGATTCTAAGGAAGTGACAGATGCACTCACTGTTACTGGGTTGGATGCCCTAGTCTGCAGTGACAGGTGTCGATGAATTTTGGTGGAAATTCCACTTCTGTCAAATCTCAACAGCCAAAGACGACCAGGAACACATTTGTTCCAACACACAAAATTTGCTGCAGCAAGAGAAGGTGCATCCCAGAGGAGCTATGGGAGCCTCTCAAGAAGTGTAGGAGATAGCCTCATAGGTTTGGGCTGTGTCATGTTCTGAGAATTATTCCTTTTCTGTTGGAAATGTTATTATCTGATTGTCAGCAAGGGCTGTAGTCTTCACTTTCTGTGATTGTCAGAAGAGTATAATTTCAAATTCTCACACTAATGCAATCCTTCAGAGTACGCTATGGGACTACGTTACGGGTGAAGGCAATGCTTTATCCTGGTTTTTCATTAACATGAGCTCTTTATGTAGTATTCAGTTTGAAGTCATGATACCCCAAATTCTTATTATTTTTCATTTCCTTTGTTTTTTCTAACCATGTGCCAAGCGCTGTTCTAGTCTTTAAAAATATAATATTGTTTAAAAAAAATGTAAAATCCTTGCTGTTTTAATAGAGCTTCTCTCCTACTGTTCTAGTGGAGGGGATAGTAAACAAGCAATGTACAACTGAATATATTTGGGGCAACAATAGTGCTATTATTTGGGCAAATAAAGAAGGGTAAGGTGAAAGAGGACTCAGAGTGGGATTGGTAGTTGTGTGTTATTTTAAAGAATCAACAAGAAGACTTCTCTGAAGTGGTGACTTTGAGCAAAGATCTGAGTGAAAGAAAGGAGTAATCCTTTTGAAGATCTGAGGGAATAAATAGTGTTGCAAGTAGAGAGCCAGATAAAGGCCACGGTGGCTAGAGCAGAATAAAATAGAAAGTGTCATGAGATGAGGTCAGAGAGGTAAGCTATAACTAGATCCCGTGGAGTCTTGTATACAGTGTGATAAAAGGTTTGGATTTCCTCCTTAGTCATGAGAGATTATGAGAAGTCTTGGGAGTTTTTGAGCAGGACATTGACATAATCTGGTTTTTTATTTCTTTCTTTTTTTCTTTTATATATTACTCTGGTTGCTGTGTGTAAGATTGGCAATAGGGAGTCTGAATGAAAGCAAGGAAAAGAAGCTGGCTGCAATAACCACATGAGAGATGATAGTGACTTGACCAGTTTGATGAGAGAGTTGCCAGATGAGCTTGTTGTCAGGATATGACTTAAAGTTAGAGTCCAAAGAACTGGCCAGTGAATTTGACTCAGTGATTATAGAGTAGAATCAAGGATCATCCCTGAGTTTGGGGCCAAATTAACTGAGTAAATAGTGGAACCATTTCAGAAAAGGAGAAACTAAGAGAGAGTGGAAGAGTTGGCAGAAAGATCCAGAGCTCTGTTTTGGGAGTGCTCTCTATGTTTGATATACTTCTTGAAAGTCCATTGTTACTGTCAAATAAACTCAGGGAAGTGGGTGGAACTGTTGATATGCTGGGAGCCATTGGGGAATAGATAAGAATTAAAGCTGTGAATAGAGGAGGTCACTGCAGATTAGTGTAAAGAGACATATAAAGGGGACTGAGTTCTGGGGCAAGCCACAGTATAGATTTCTAGAAGAGGAAAAGTTCCCAGCAAAAGACATAAAATGGAGCAGATGGTGAGGTAAAAAATAATCCAGGGTACAGATCTTCTGGATTTATGATGGGCTTATGTCCTGATAGACCCATGCTAAACTGAAAATATCATAAATCAATAATGCATTTAATACACCCAACCCGCCAAACATCATAGCCTAGCCCAGCCTACCTTAGATATGCTCAGAACACTTTTCATTAGCCTACAATTGAACAAAGTCATCTAACACAAAGCCTACTTATACTAATAAAGTGCTGGGTATCTGATGTAATTTATTGAATACGGTACTGGAAGTGAAAAACAGAATTACCGTATGGGTGCAGAATAGTCGTCAGTGTATTGATTGTTAACCCTGGAGATCACACAGATGACCTGGCAGCTGCAGCTCGCTGCCAGCATCAGGAGAGAGTATTGTGCAGCCTATCACCGGCCTGGGAAAAAGGGGAAAGATCAAAATTCAAAGTATGGTTTCTACTGCATGCGTATAGCTTCTGTACCATCATAAAGTCAAAAAATTCTAAGTTAAGCCATTATAAGTTGGGGACTGTCTGTACGTGATCTCCTGAAAGCAAACTGAGGACAATGGTTCTGATTGAGAGAGTGATCAATTGATCACTCCTCCAAACTGTTCTAAGGCACCTTGTAGAAGCTTTCAGAATATTTCTCTAGGTGCAAGCAAAAGAACTCATGTTATATTACTGATTTACTATGTATATTTTCTGTATATATTTTCTAATCAATTTCATTTTAGTTTGATGACACAAAAATTGAACTATTTCGTGCTTCCATAGTATTTACGATTTAGGTAAATAAGTAAGGTTGGTCAGTTAACTTAGGGAATGATGATTCAAAATTAGGAAGAGTTTATAAAGTGAGATCTGCTTGAATCTCCTCTATGTCATCCTCCCAAACCTCCTAAGGACTATCTCTAACATACCAGATAATCTTATCCTGTCAACTTAAATAACTGAAATCGAAGTATACACACTACTGCAAGTTTTTAAATTATTTATAATATTCTGAAACCATTCACTAAAAGAACATTCTTATTAAGGTTAATTCCAATGTTTTGTTTCCTTAGCTTTTACTTATTAGTCCTAGATGTTTCCCCAAAATAAAAAAAAAATAGATTAAATTCTTGTTTATTATGTCAGTACTTCAAAAACTATGCTCATATTAAGTCTTCTCTAAGCAATCACATATTGTCATGGTTTTAACTAATATGGTAATCAGCTTTTGGTCATCATCCAATTTGTAAATTTTCTCTTTCAAATGTGACTACCAGTACAGACAATGGAGGTAATCAGTACTAACATCCCCCCGTCTCACTTTTTTCGGCAATGTACTTTTATTAATGTACCAGTCACATTATTAGTGGTAGTCATACTGGTATTAATATTATTGTTATTATTAGCAATAATAACAGTGGCTCAGATGTAGTAATACTAGCAGAGGTTATTTTCTTGTTTAATATACATAACTCCATATTTTTTTGAGCTTCCCAATGACTAAAACTCTTAAGTATAGGTTCTATTCCAAGCAGAGATTACTGGACACATTTGTCCCCATGGTAGACTATTAACTTTATACGAATTATCCTTGTAATTTCCATGACTGGAATCTCTTAGTTTCACCTTTAATCACAATGGACAGGATAGCACAGGAATTAGAAATATGTTCTTTGGACTATTTTAAAATCCGGGATCCCATACTTACTGTATAATTTCAAGCAGGTCAATTTCATTTCTCTACCATATTATGTCTTCATCTATCAAATGAAGATAAGGAAATAAAAATTTGGCACTTGTTATATCATTGAAGTCCTATGTTCGTAAATTGATTTTGCAATTGTCCTGTAAACATGACTGCATCTCCAGTAACTGGCCTCTGTTGCACTCTAACACAACGTCCCTACTTTGATAAGACAAATGGTTCTCTTTTGTGCTTGCTTAGTCATTAACACACTATTGCTGGATCCCTTTGATGTCTCACTAACTTCATCATAATTTACCCATAGAGACAACCATCAGGCTATGCCCTACGCCTGTCTGTCCTGACACCAACAATTATTCAATAAGTGATGTATTGAGTATTGATATATACCATCCTCGTGAGAAAATTTTGTAACCTTCTCATTTAATTTTTGTATAGAATTAGATAATTTTATTATTTTTTACAGATACAAAAAAATGGAGGTTTGGTGTTGTTAAATCAATTGCCCAAAAGTCATTGTTGGCAAGTGATAAAACAATGGCTATATTACCCCCTGATCTAAAATTTTAACTAGTTTATACCACCCCCATAAAGGGTATTGAACTTGCACAGTCTTGAACTGTATACATTTTTTTATGTTAAGAGTGTTCTGCTCACCAGGAACCTGTAGGAATCTTATGTTAACACATTTACTGCTTTTGTTGCTTTGAGAACTGTCACCATGTTCTCCAGATATCTTACTCCCATTTTACACCAAAAATGCAATACTTTATCTACATGTAGTGTTATTTCTAGGTCCTGATCCTTCTCATCTCTTCCTCCCTTGTATGAGCTGCCATCTTCTTGTCCTATTTGAGTAGGTCTAAGTAGCTAGTTAACTGGCTCTATTTTCTAGCAAAAGAGATCCACTGATTTGATCTCAGAAAGTTTTGTGACACTGTGTACCACTCACTTGCAACCAAAAATAGAATCAGGGACTTGAAACCTAAGGAAATTAAGTGGCAAGTAGTTTGTCACTGTTAAATGTAGGCTTATTTCAATAGTTCATATTTTTCTTCTGAGTCTATATTATACATAAGCTGAAAGATGCTTTTTTCTAACAAAAATGTTTCATGTCAAATTCTCCCGGCACCATTTGGGAAAGTCATTGAATAAACTAATAGTAGGCTTCCAAGCCAAGAGTAATTATGTTACATTGCTCTTTTTTGGCAGGGAGCTATTTTTTCCTGTAAATGAAGCACTTTAACATAAGCACACTTTTACACTGGAAAGTGGAGGAGGATTTGATGCAGATGTCTTTCAGGTGAGAAACAAGATCATATTTTTCCCACTTCAAGATTAATGTAATGAAGTGATCAATCAATCAATCAATTAATCAATCAACTACTTTCCCCTGATAATCACTGTAGCAGATAGTGATTAGAAATGGAAACATACACCTGTAAAAGTTAAGTCTCTTTCTTGATAGCTGAACATTATGTGACATTTTATATTCAGAAAACACTTTAAAATCATTCATATTAGTTTTTCCTTTAAGCCAAATTTTGAGGGGAGTTATTTCTCTGATTGCTATTTTTAGAGGAGCAAACTGGTTCAGGAAGGTTAAATAACTTGCCCCAAAATGGTTAGCACCTTGATGGCTAAAGTGGAGCTAGCAATCAGGTTTGTAGCCCATCTATTTTAGCATAGGTCACTATAACAGATGTGTTATCTTCATTTCTCATTTTCTCCAGAAGAGAAACTTGAAGACATCATGAAAGTTTATGAAATTGGGTTTACATATTGTGAGGGTCAAGAAAAACCCATTTTATAAATTTATATCATTTTCATATTAATATATACAGTTATATCTATAGGGGAAAGAACTAAAGCATTTAAAATACATATATCAAATAAAGAAATCTATTGAACATAGAGTTTAGTTGGAAGTCCATAAATTATTTTCAGGAAATAACAGTAATGATGGCTCACATGTATTGATAGTTTATAAGGTAATATTCAGTATGCCAAACGCTTAAATTATCTCATTTGAATCTCATTAAACATAGCAAATACTATTTTTCTTATGAAGAAAGTGAGGAAGTATGCAATCTACCCAAGGTCTCAGAAAGAAAGGGTTGGAGATAGGGCAGAGGAAAGATTTATCCATTGTTCTAGAGATCAAATGCTTCAGCCCTATATGATATTGTTTTCCACTGTAGTCTACACCTTTAGGTAAGTAACAGCCTCTTTCTATTAACTCTAATTCCAATTTGTATTACTGGGAGGGTATATACCTTTACAATAGTAGAATAAATGATTCCATTATTTTGTTAATCAATGAACAAATATTTCGGAAGCCACTAAGTTCCAGAAAATATTCTATATGCTGAGTCTAAATTTGTTTCTTACACAGTTAGAAAATGCACTTGTGTACGTATATGTAATAGTATTATGACAGATATAGCATACAGTACATTAGAACTGAGGCCAACTTAAGACAAAGGAAGGCTTTCCCAGGCGCAGAATTTGGCACACCATCAAATTATAGCAAAACATTTATTCAGTATATAATCTGCATTGAGACTGAGTGACACACAGGATCAGTTTGGGAAGGACTGCCTGGGACAGCATTTGTTCTCTGTCTTGCCCTGAGCAATTCAGTTCTGACCCCAAATTTGCATTTCCCAACAATACAGAAAAAATCGTAATTAATCAGATCCACCATTCTTACAGGTCACTTTAAGAATTTTTACTACTCGTGCGTACTGTTCATCGCTTCCCACCCACCACTCCTACCCAAAGCAGTTTAAAACAAGCAAGCAAGCAAACAAGCAAACATTTCCTTCCGCTTACATGAGTACTCTTCCTGAGAGGGTGCTTCCTTCCAATTGTGTATTTCCAATGATGCCTAGATAGCCTTTGTTGGTGAATACTCTCGTCAGAGGGTTGCTTGCTTCACGTAGTGAGATCTCCTTTGATAGAAGATGCTAAAAGAATTGCCTAAAATGGCACATGTATCAGGTAGGGCGGCACTATAGCTGCGGTGACAACAACAAAATGTATAATGACTTCACAAAATAAACACTATTTCTTGGACACGTAAAATTTAACTGGTACTTTCTGATTGGTGGGTGGCTCCCATGCAAATGAGCACCTTTTCTTCTTATGGCCTTGCAGTTTCCTAAGAGCTTGATCCCAATCCAGCCTATTGATGGGGAAGAAAGCGTAGGAGTGGCAGAGGCATATCCACTTTTAATCAAATCGCTTTATCCAAGAAGTGACACAGCCCTCGGCTCCTATTCCGTTGCTGGGAAGGAGTCACCGTGCCTCGCACAGATCCAGATGGGGCTGGGGAATGGAGAAGCTGGGGGGGCATCAGCTTCTCAACAGCAAGTCTGCACTCTGAAAAAGAACAGCATTTAAATTTTGTCGCTGCCAGAGGATACAGAGGTGGCACAGGAGGGTAAAGCTTTAGCCAAGTGAAGGGCAGAGGGGAGGGCATTCCAGGGAGAGGGAGCAGCTTGTCCAAGGATTGCGAAAGCACGATTATGCAGTATTATTATAAAAGTGGGAGATCAGAAGAGGCCTAATGCCCCCTGTGATTCGATCAGGAAATAGTGAGCACTGTCCATGTGTTCGGCGTTTTGTAATAGAAGCAGAGAATATTGAGCACTAACAAAATGTAGTCCCTAAAATAAAGGCATTTCTGATTCTTCATGAGGGGCAGACACTTGGTCAATCAACTATTTTTCCTAAGATCCCTTCTACTTTTTTATTTCTAATACATTGTGAGTTACTATTCAATGTTAATTTCAACATTCTGAATTCTGGGAAAATTCGGAGCTATTAGTTAATTGATTCATTGATCTAAAACTCACTTTATAGAATGCTTGCAAAATGCTGAATTCTCTTACTGGGGCAAGAGTAAGGTGGTAAACAAGACAGATAGTATCCCATCTCTCAAGGAGTTCTCATACTTGTGGAAGCTTTATGAGTTGGGGATTATTTATAAATTGACTGACAGCTGGTTTCAGTTTGAAGTAGGCGCCTTGATAGTATAAACAGAAATGACATCTTATTAGATGAGGCCCTTCACATGTAGCTTTTCATTATTATTTTACAGGTTTCCAGAAGATGATTTTTCAGTGAACGGTATTATGAAAAATGCTATATAAAAGCAAGATTCACATATAAAGTTATTTTAAAGATGCATTGTTTTTCTTTGTACGCCAGAATCTAAAATAAATAATAAAAATGAGATTAGAATAAACTACTAGGTGAATATTTTTAACTACTTTATTCTTAGGAGCAGGTATTTGATAACTAAATTAGGGACGGGCTAGAAACTTCATCGAGAGAATTGACCTGATACATTTGATTAAATCTAAATCTTCATATACGTGTAATCCAATGCAAATTTAAAGCCAACTCTTCAGTCCACATCTGATTTCTCTTAATTGATTCCAGTAGCTGAATTCTGAATTAGAATTCATCTTTCCACTTAAATGCAGATTCAGACTTTCTACCTGGGGGTGGTGGTGAGTCATTTCTTTTGACTGAAATACCAGTACATAGGGGAGTTTCATTTCCATGAATATTCCTTCCCAGCACAGGTTTTTCTTGTGATAGCTAGAATATTTATTGCAATAATTTTATAACCTCCTTGTATTTATTTCATCTTTTTATGCTGTAATTTCATGTGCTAAATAATGGAGACACATACACATTAAACTTCCAGTAGGCATTTGTGTGTGGGAATTTTAAAATGGAGTGGTGAATTAAACAAGTGACCAAATCAAAACTGAAATAGAAGGTACTGAAAACCTAAGCACATTAATATACTGACAGGGATATAATATGTAGAGCCATTTTATGCATTTTCTTTCATTTCCTTTTTTTAAGAAAATCTTTAAAAATTGTATCCTAGTAAGAGTGTTTTAAAATATACAGCCTTGAGTTATGTATGCCAACTCATCTAATGTATACCTGAAAAGCTGCTACACTTATCTCCAACGTGGAGATTTATAACAGAGAGGAAATCAAAGAGTGGAGATAAATCATTGTAAAAGAGTCATATTAGCATCTTACTAAATGATTTCTTATTGTACTGAATAATAGCTGAAGAGATATTTCCATTTTAGTGAGAACACAGGACAATTTTTGCCAGTTCAAATGCTATGAGAATCTCAGTCCAAATATGTATATTTAAAATAACTATCTTTTCTAGGATAATACTTACACGTGAACAAAACTTGGTTAGAAAACAATATTTACCTCAGATATTTAATAGAAAATTTTACAAAGTTATTTTTATAATGTATCACCTCCCTCAGAAGAGATTCCATCTGGAAGAATATTATTTATGGCAAATAGTACAGTTTGTTATTACCAAGGCTCGAACATTTTCATGCATTCATTAAACAACAAAAAAATTTGAGTACGTCTTATGTGCTACGTGCTGGAGACTCGGAGGATAAACAACTAGTCTACGAAGCAGGGAGCATACACCAAATTAAAAAAACAAATTTTCAGTACACTGTGTATTATGAGATTTAACTTGAACCATGTCAGGCTGAAACACCATAACCTTGGCTTCCTTGACACCATCTTCACCTGTTTTTTGTTTGTTTGTTTGTTTCTGTGATTTCTCTGGTTAGTCCTTCTAAGTTTCCTTAGGGACTCTGGTTTTGGGCGTATTCCATTTCATTCTGAACTATGTGCTCTTGTCATGGTACACTGTCCTTGAGGGATATTACCCGGTGCACCCTTCATCCATCATCCCTATCAGGGATTATCAAACTTTACTGCATGTAAGAATAATCTTGTGATAAAGTTAGATTTGGGAAGTCTGGTTGGGGCTTAGGAATTTTAACATGAACCCAAGGTGATTTTGATGGAGGTCATCTAAAACTACACTTTGATGAATGTTTATCTATGAACTAACAATACCTCAGTCTATTGCTAAAGCCCAGATGTGGGCTTCACTGACAAATAACCAACTACGGAATGGACTTCTCCTCTAGGTTGTTGCAAATGCACCTCATATCCTTCCAACCTGCGCACATGGCAACGCCACTGCCTTCAGTATTTTTTTTAGACCATGTTTCCTGGCTTAAAGAATTTAATCTTAATACTCCTATGTGATAAATTAGAAATCTAGGTTTTGGGACACCTGGGTGGCTCAGTCCCTTAAGCGGCTGCCTTCAGCTTAGGTCATGATCCCAGCCTCCTGGGATCAAGCCCCACGTTGGGCTCCTTCCTCAGTGGGGAGTCTGCTTCTCCCTCTGCCTGCTGCTCCATCTGCTTCTGCTCTCTCTCTCTTTCTATCTCTGTTAAATAAATAAATAAAATCTTAACAACAACAAAAAAAGAAACCTAGGTTTGTTCACGAACATTTTTCCTTATTGCCCTCTTGATCGATTCCAAAGTCCTGCTGATAACTTTTAAGTGGATCCTGAGTTTGTTCCATTCTGTCCTTACTGCTACTCATCTCTCCTATTTACACAATCATCATTTCTCAGTATGTTTTATATGTTGACCCCCAAATTTTCTCAATTCTCCCACATTAAACTATACAACACACTGTGAACAAGGTAATATTTCCAGAAAACAAATCAGGAAAAAATAAAGTTAAATATGGATAAATTAAAATGTCCTTACTGTGGTTACAAGTCCATGCATGACAGAGCCCCAGTTTAACTATCCAATCTCCTCTCTTACCCCATCCTTTAACTTTTACTGAACTTAACATAGTCCTCCAAATGCACTCTTCTCTTTTAACTCTCTGGTTTTTGCATGTGCTGTCCCTCTATCTATAATTCTCATTCATCCCTTGGGTAACTCCTTCTCCAACTAGACAGCATATCCTCAGTGAGGGCTTTCTAAATAGGAAGTTCAGCTTGGATCCATTTTCCACCTGCTAAGATTGCCTGATTTAGCCTATTAGGTATATCTCCCATACAATATTTGGGACAGTTATGCTAAAAAAACTCTTCATTGCTTATCTTAACTTAAAATTTAACTGGAAAACTTGTATTATGCCTAGCAACTCTATATAAGTACCCACATAATTTATCACATCACATTTGGATTTCTTTGCCGTTTGCTTGTATCTTTTAATAAACTGTAAATTCTTCATGGTGGGAACCAAGTCTCCATTTTTCTACATTGTGTCACTACACTTTTTTGGGTAGTGCCTGGCAGTTAAAAAATATTTGAGAAAAAAAATAAAATGTACCCAAGGGGCACCTGGGTGGCTCCAAGCTTCTGCCTTCAGTTCAGGTCATGTTCTGGGTGTCCTGGGATTGAGCCCCATGTGGGGCTCCCTGCTCAGTGAGGAATCTGTTCCTAACTCTCCCTCTGCTGCTCCGCCCTGTTCATGCACACTCTTGCTCTCTCTCTCGCTCTCAAATAAATAAATAAATCTTAAAAAAATAAAAAATAAATTAAATAACGTACCCAATATTCAAACCTCACTACTTCTGTTTTTCACTATACCGTATTGCTTCTAAATCATAACAGCAGAAAGTTTGCATTCAGTAAATGTGAATACTTGTTAAACGTAAGGGGAAAAAAAGTACTGTTTAATTTTTAACAGAGGCTAGGATTTCATACCCTAACATTGATTTCAATCATTTCATGAATGGGTATACTTTGGGTCTAATTTACCCCTCTGTAACAAACATAATTGAGAGAATCATTCTGTATACCCAAAGTTCCACTAGGCCAGTTTCCTCAGACAGAAGAGAAAAGTCAAATAATGATGTGGACTGTCATTTGCAGAGCTTTCTTATTTCAGTGAGAAAGAAGAGGGGTTTTTTTTGTGAGAAAGTGTTAGAAACTGAGTAGATTTTTTCCCATTTGTGTTCAACAAAAGTCCATGGTTCTCAATTTTCAGATTTTCAAAACCTCAACAAAAAATGTTCTTTTAAAAGAGAGCCATTTAAACAGTTTTCTGGGACTAGATCAAGACTTTTCTATGTATTGTAAGTGAAAACAGCGATCGAGATAGTCTGAGTAAGTTCCAATAATAGAAAATACCAATATCAATTTTAGGTCCATTAAAACAAAGCTCTTCCTAATTGACTGTAGTAGCAATTGATCTCCAAATGTCACAAGATGCCGTGGGGCTCCTAGAATTGATGATGGATAGCAATTTTAGCAAAATCAGGCATAGATTTCACAAAGCAGACACAGCATCTGTTACATGAATAAGGAGTTATTGGTGTATGAAAATAGCTGAAAAACAATATTTTGGGACTGGATAGGAAAATGTGCATATTTCCCCTGTTATGGTATTCAAAAGTAAAGGAATATGTAATCAAGAAATAACAGATAATGGCAAATGGTATTTATTCATTAAACGAATGCTTACTGAGGTCTGAGTGTGTGCCTGATATTAATATTCTCTGCTTTGAGTGGATATAGATAAGTAGCAAAGAGCCGAGGGACCAACACGACGTAGCAATGCCAATTATTCGCCTGTTGATGTATTGTAATTCCTTGATCTGAAGGCAACCTGAATACTGATGGGCTGAGTTTCTGTTTTGTGTTTTGTGCCTTTATAAATAAAGCAAATTAGTTTATCTCCATCCAAGAATGTGTGATGACACAGTCCTCATTCCAACCGTGACCCTCGTGCTATTACGAACCCAGCAACCTCACCTCCTCCGTCTCTTCTCAATTATTCTCTTCATCTTGTTTCTCCTTGCCATTTCTACTGCTGTCTTTCCTGTGAAGGCTGTCTTTTGTTTTATTTTTTGTTCTGATTTCCTATCTCCTATATTTCAAGTCCACGAGACAAGTAATTTGTCCTCCTTGTTCACAGTTGTAGCCTCTAAATTATTTCACCCCCTGAATGCGTATACAGACATGACAGTCACAGTAACAATGGCGGCAAAATTCTTACCCTTTTGAAACCCCTGCCATTCACTTCAGTTACCCACTATGCTTCCTCTCTGCCCTCTTAACCCTGACCTCTTATTCATTCTTGCCATTAACTGGAGAATTTAATTTGTAAATGATAGTCTTTCTCTGTACCTTAACTCTTGTTTCCATTCTCGTGACTTCACTATTTAGCTAAGTGAAATATCCAAGCTCTGTACTCTCGATTCCTTTACGTCTTTCTCTCCAGTGAACACTTCTTTCACCTCATTTCAGCCATTCACTTCCTATGATGCAAGCTCCATTTGGACCTTATCATTAGCAGAAACTGTGCCACTTCTAAGTTCTCTGTTTCAAATATTTCTATATGTAACTACATTTTTCTACTCTTTTAGCTCACCTGGTAAATTACTTTTAACAGCATAATTCTTTGGTTACCTTGACCTTGTCAATCCCTTAATCACATCTGTCTCTCACTTTCTACTAACTCCTTTTCTCTTGACCTCCTATATCCCAGTCATTATAATCAGTCCATTGCAAATACCATGAAGTCACTTGCCTCCCTCTCTCTGTGTCACTCATGAGCAATTTCCCAGGCCTGGCTGACCCATGTATCAGAAGATCTACACCGTTTTGGAGAAAATCACATGATTACTTTAAGCTGACTGGTATTACTTTAAATTTAGCAAAATCATTGTGAAATGGGCCAACATTCTTCCATGTTTTGTTCATTTATTCAATAGATATGTAATCTTTGTACCAGGAACTGTTTGAGGTGTTAGAATTATGAGTGAAAAATTCAAACGAGACCTTGCTTTCATATGGCTTATATTCCACTGGGGTCTAGAAGGAAAGGCAGAAAAAACTGAGTAAAGAAATAAGCATTCAGGAAATAGAATATTGTATATTGAACACATACTATCTGTCAGGTATAACGTTTTAGAAATAATAAAACAGGGTAATGATATAGAAAGCTTGGGGTAAGGAAAAACTTTTTAAACTCTATGATGTCTCCTTGATGGGGAAATATTTTTGCCGAGACCTGATTGTGGAGGTTGAAAGAAGAGTATTTCATAAGGGGAAGATCAGTCTTCCAAAGCCCTGAATTAGGGAAAAACATGTCCTGTCCAAAGAAGGAAAGAAAATACAGAAAGAAAATCAGTGTGACTGGAGCTTTGTGGCCCCGTGATATAAGCTCAGGTTGAAAAGGTAGGAAGGCACTATGATAAAATGTCAGCCATTGTATGTTTTCTCCTTTGGTAGGTAGCTATGAAGACAGGGAAGAAATGCCTTCTTCAAACACCTTCTCCTTTCATTTTAAGCTAATACCTTCACTTTATAAACCATTTAGAAAATAGAATCCATCAATACAACATATCTTCCTCATTTTTCCACCCAAATGACTACCATATTTTTTTCTCCTTCTCACCTATTATAATGGATGTTGTGTTCCATCTTGTGGTTTGGACCTAACCCTGCTACACTTTCCTTCACAGTCTTCCATTCTTCAGTTATAAACTCTATACCTAATGTCATTTTTATCTTCATCTCCATCATACCGATTCAGTGTTAAAACATATACTAATGTCTTCCAACTCAAAAGAAAAATCCTTCTTTAACTTCCTCTCCATCTCGTCCTAAATAAATCCTCCCACTTGAGCTCCCACCCCAACACAACTTAATATATCCCCCTTAAAATTATCAACAGACTCCATGTTTCAATTTCAAAGGACTTGCCATCATTTCCTTCTTACTTAACCTCCCAGCAGGTATCCAGAGAAGGGAACAGCACATAATGAAGTAGCAAATAGACAATGCCTCTCTTTCAGTGCTCAGAAATACACTCTTTTCATATCTCTATCTCTCTCTATCTCTATCCCTATCTCTACCTCTATCATCTCTATCTCTAGCTATCTCTATCATCTCTGTCTCTATCTGTAACTCTCTCTATCTCTATGTATATAATAACCTAATAACCAAGAGCTCTGAGATTTTCTTTTACTATTACTTCTCTGGGTGGTCAAGTTAGTTTCTGTATTGAAAATATAAAAGATCCTAATTATAGTATAGAATAAATGTATTTTAATCAAGAACATTATTGCATCCCACTCTCTACAATACAATAATATATATTTATTATGTGAATATATTTTTCTTCTAAGATGTTTTAAGAAATATACATATATATGATAATATAGACTGCTGTGCATAACTAACTGATACGATTATAATGTCTATGTGTCCTAATGATCTTGATCCCTCAGCATTATATACAGAAATGTCTCTTCTACAATTTCTGAATCAAGTCTTTCCCTCACTCAACTCCCTTTTGCTACTTAGAAGGGGTCTTCTGTGGCATTCAAATTAGAATTGGGTTTTACAAAGCAAGGCAACTCTAGAAGCTGAAAAAAGAAATGTGGAAAATAAGTGACAAATATTTTAAAGCAGGAACTTCTTATGTTCATGACATTTTAAAAGACTGAATTTTTTCAGAATATCTACAATGCAAAGTAGATAATTTCTTTCAACATTTTGTTTTAAATTAAATAAATTTTCAAAGAAATCTCAGTATGTTTGTTTTTTACTGCCTCTTTCTCCATCAACTAATGCTATTTTTGTAGCCCAAAGCAGGCTTTTAAAAAGTGTAGTATAGTAATTGCTTTATTCTGACAGGAACTTCCATATGCTGAAGATGTGAACATAATTCTTTGATTGGCCTATTCAGATGTAAACATGCCCAGTGGGTAGATGAGTTCAGATTATTAATCATTTTCTGAATAGTTATGTATTTGTGAAATTGTTAATGAGCTTTTATAGTTTTCCTCTCATTCCTGTCAGAGATAACTGGTCAACACGAGGACATGTTTGAGAAGTTTGGTGGTGCTGTAAGATAAAGTAGCTTTCTGTTTTCTCTGCTGGCAACTCTAGGGCAGCAGGGTTCTTTGTCAAGTTCCTGTACTGTTTTAGTTCCTTGAGGCCACTGGCAGTTATGTGGTTTTCAGTTTCCTTGGCTTTGCATGATAGACTACTCAGATCCGGAGGCATTAGAATCAAGCTAGTGTTTATATCTAAATGGCTTCCTTCATTAAACTCCAACTTTGATTTTCAATATATTAAATTTGTGTGTTGTTCAGGGGAATAAAGTGATCTCAGGCATTTATTTAATTGGCTTTGTTTGTATAATTATTAAATTAAGATTGTCACTATTGCTTCATCTGGAATGATAATTTCAAAGTTGTCATTTTACAAACAATTTCAAAAGAGTAGCAGAATTCTGAAGGCAATTTTAGTGAATAAAAGTTTTTTTCTTACTGTGTGATACAGTGAAGCTGAACAAAATAATTTAATTTGGAAGTAATGCCAAATTGAATTCACAAAATATACAAACTGTAGAACATTTTTAAGAGACTGAAATTAAATTTTAAAAATAGGTTTTTAAAGAGTTGATATCTTCTCAAGTATACACTATAACACAAGCGAACGGCTAATGGAGTGTTGTTAATTTAAGGTACTTCAAACTTATTTCATTGCATGTGTAAGAATCCTTTGAACTGAGCATTTTTTCTGTTTATAAGTAAATGATAATTCTAAGCCACCAGAAAGAAGTTTCTTCTCATAAATAGGTTTTACATTCCAAATAGTTTCTTATATATTTTAATTTACTAAATAGATATTTTATTCAAAGACAATGCAAAGGTGAATTGCATCACGGATTCTAAAAATTTTACAAAAGTTTAATTTCTACACTTCAGTGTATATTAGGTTATCTCTATAAAGAATGCATCGATCACAAAAAGGAAATGGATTCTTGGTAAAGATATTACAGCATGGTCATGTATAAATGCCTATTTAAAGGGAAACTATTTCAGATGAAAGAGAATGGAATATAGATAGATTCACCTTCCGTTATCATATGAAACGAACAGAGGAATGACCTTCAATGCTTTCTCAAATCTGAGATAAAATGGCATTTTCTGGATATGTAGGGGGAAAAAAACATAACTTGCATTTACTCTGCCAATTCATCTTCTGTAACCTGTCAGAAATGGTCAATTCGGGATTATCAAGAACTCATTTTAATCTTGGTTTCAATTTCTTTTCCCAGAAGCGTTTTGCCAGGGAAAACAAAAGGAGCAAATTTTCCTGCTCTGATTTCAATTTCCATCCCTTTCATCTTACATTCAGATTAAGGACAAAATCTGGAAGAGCTTGGAATTACTGTCAGTCTCTTCAACATTTCATATTTCCAACCCCCTCTGGATGTGAAAAAGAGAAATGGAATCACTGATTCCATCCTGGTCATTGATAATGTCCATGGTTAAATTTACTTTGAAAATGACAGTTTTCTATTTCAAAAGCAACTCCTCATTTTGCGCCTTGTGATAAAACTTATTAAAACTAGCAGATGCCTCTTATATATCTGATTTTGCATTAAAGATCAAATTTCTGATTTTTGCTTCAGAAATTTATACAACATGTCATTTGGAAAAGGCCAATATTTTGGTTCACTTGTCAATGATAATCAGTGTTTAATGAAGCGAAGTGTAGCTGTGTTGATATTTTTATTGTGGCACTTGATCATTCTTTCACTGGCAGACCCACAGATGGCCTTTTTTAATCCAGAAAATATCTGGCTAAATACATTCTATTTTTGGTCTATTTGTTTTTCACACGTTCTTTGGGAACCTCTGGTGCCTTTGCTTTTTACTATGGAAGCTTTGAGAATGAAATATGTACATTTACAGTAATTCCCAGCCTTCTTGAAAGCCCTACCCAATCTGTATCCCAACCCACCTTTCCTAACTTCATTTTACTGCTCACTTCATATTTCCTCTGCTTTAGCTAAACTGGATGGATCATCATTCTACATGAAAATCTGTCATTGTTTCTTCATTCATGAGCTTTCCTTCATTGGAATTTTCCTCATATCCGGTAACCCGCACTAACCCTTATCTAGGCAACATGGCTATCTATTAAAGTACCATACATTTAGTCCAGTCCTCAACACTCTAAGAAATGTACTGACATCCTTTGCAGATTTTTTTTTCTTTTTTGAACCCTGGAAACAATGCCTTTTCTTTTAGGATAATTTTCTATGTATAAACTGTAGACTCTTTGTTGCCTCTCTCCCTTCAGAGTACTGATTCAAGTGTCATCATTACAACCACTCTGAAATCTAATCACTGCGTTCCTTCCTTTTACTGACCCCTCTACTTTGTCTCAATCTTTTCAACTCTCCTTTCTTTTCATTAGCTTGGACTTCATAACACTCAATATTATTCATATCCCTTAAAGGTTTTGTCTTTATTTAGTTTATTTATTTTTAAAGATTTTATTTATGTATTTATTTGAGAGCGAGAGTAAGAGAGAGAGAGAGCATGAGCAAGGGGAGGGGCAGAGGGAGAGAATCTCAAGCAGCTTCCACGCTGAGCCCGGAGCCCACCATGGGGCTCAATCTCATGACTCTGAGATCAGGAACTGAGCCCAAATCAAGAGGACACTCAACTGACTGAGTCACCCGGGAGCCCCTAAAGCTTTTGTCTTTATTTAAAACCCAACCTTGGGTGAATCCTCTTCACTTTGACCATCTTCTACTTTATTAAAAAATATATCTGTATAGAAGCAATCAGATGAAGTCTCTCTCTTCCTGCACGTGTACATCCCATTCTAAGAGAGTTTTCCGCATGCTCCTGTCTGAAGAAACCCTCCTCTGTGTCTGTGGATCCCATCTCCTCCTGTGCTTACAGACACTTGGTCCTACTCTGACAAGCCTATTCTTTCCATTTCATATATTCAATTTGTCTTCATTGTCTCAGAGATTCTAAACATAGTCAAATTTGTCTAATTAAACAAGCAAACAAACAAGCAAAATCTATAAAAAAAAATCCAAACCCCAGTTACTCAGGCTAACCTGTCTTCCCTCTTTAGAGAGTCAGAGGATGGCCTAGACCCAAGGAAGGTCTCAATTTCCTTGGCTCTTACTTACTATTCAGTTCATACTACTAAGGCTTCAGTCATCGTGATTCCATGAAATAATTTTCACCAATGATACCAATGACTTCATTTTGATAAAGATAATGAATATTTGTAAAGTACTTTTTTTCATATCTTTGAAGCACTGTCTTAAAACACTGTCCCTCCCTTCATTTCTATGACATGACTCTCTCCCAGTTTTCTCCTAACCTCTGGCTACTCTTTCTCTCTCTTTATTGTAGTCTCACCCTTCACTATCTAGCCAATAAATTTAGAGTTCCTCAAGACTCAATTTAAATTCTCTTCTCTCACTTTATATTCTCTTCCTGGATAATCTCAACTACCCTCATGGATTTAATCACCCCCAATGTTCTCCTCTATCTCAGATTTATCTTCTAAACTAGACCTGCTCCTCAGAGTCTTAGCCAATCTATTTTCTACATGGTAGCTCAAGGGATATTTTCAAAATAAGCATTCGTCTTTTGAGGCCCTCAACCCCAGATACTCCCATTCCTGCTCACATTCTTGAATAATTTTCCCATTGGGATCTTCCCATGCTAAGTTCTTTCATTCAATCACCCATTATAATTCCTCCTACTACATGTAATTTACACATGCTATTTCCTTTCTCTAGTTCAACTCATCCTTTGGATGTCAGCTAAAGTAGAACTTCCTCAAGGAAGATTGCCTTGATCTTTTTGACAAGAATAGCTCCTCATATATATATGGCATATGTCTCCTTCATACCATTTATCAGAGGTGTTAATTTATCTTTATTAGTAAGATGATTTGTTAATATATCTCTTCTTTCCCAAGGACAGTTACAAGGTCTTTCTTTTCTTGGAAATAAATCTCCAATATCTAAAATAAAGCCTAACACAAAATAGTAGTTCAATAATTATTTGGTGGATGAATGAGTGAATACATGATGAATTCTTTTTTCAGTCTATGTTACTCATCAAAACCTAGTATCTTTCTCATGGTAAGAGTTCACAAGTAGTCATGGAATTGCATATATATTTGCATAATTGAATGATATTTGAAAGAATATAAATATAGAGTAGAATCTGTAACTTAGAACAACAGATTTACATTCAATTCGACTCTGCTCATGATTATTTTCATATTGTGTGGCATTTGAGCAAGATTCATAGCAATTGGTTTTCTTTTGGATTAAGAAATATGCAGTATTGTCCTTCAACACATTTATTAGAACATCTGATTAAGGTTGGTTACAGCAGGTTCTGTTTAAATTGAAATGTCACTTTGTTGTCCCTTTTAGACTGACATGAATTGACTAATAATTTACATTTTACATTATATTAAACCCCAAGTTCTTTGAATAAAAAAGCTAGTACTGTCACACTTTTGGACTGTGGTTTTGATGAATGTATTTTTCCCACTCCCCAGAAAAAGATGGTTATAAAAACTCAGTATAACATTATTTATTTTTCTAGTACCACACATCTTGTTTTTGAGAGCAGCACCCATAAGACAGGAACAAAAAATTTATTTCTTAGGGATGATTCATTTTAGCACATTTTAAAGTAATCATTAGTTTGTGACCTTTCATTAATAGAGGAGATGCAGAAACCACAAGCAATAACCACTAATCACTAATTAAAGTCACTGATGGGAGAAATTTGAAAGAAACACTGTTTACAATTTGCTTTGGAAGAAAATTCAGAAGTGTGGCAGAACTCTGGTTAAGGTTACATGTTTTATCTAGTCCAGGCTATCAAATACCCAAATTGCACACTCTATATTAATCACCACTTCTAATTAAAACTTGAAAACATAACATTGCCTTTTTATTAAACAAAAAGGGGTGTCAATTCCCACTAATTAAAAAGGAACTTATTATCACAGGATGGGGTTCCAGGAAAACCTAAAAAAAATTGCCAGGTTGATTTCACAATAAATATTTTAAGGCAAACATCAATGAAATTATATTAAACAATTAAAAATGAATGAGCAAAAAGTACCTTACTCCTTATAAAATTATAGAATAGCATTTAATCTTCTGACAGGTCTTGCTGCCTCCAGTCTGGTTACATCAATGCTCTACTCCTCTCTGCAGCTGGAGTGGTCTTTCTAAATGCCAACCAGATTGTGTCTTTTTCTTTGTTTAAGTTCTTTGATTTCTCTCTTACCATTCAGAATTAAGTTCAACGTATTCAATGAAAAATGCTGACCTCTCAGGATCTAGATAGAAGTTGCCTGTCATTCCAGCTTTAGTTAAAGCCAGAAACACACATATGCACAACCTCACCCTCCAGCCATGTGCAACTGAGTATCACTTCCCAAATGCTTCATGTTGTTTTCTTCCTCTGGTCATTCACACATTCTGTCTGTATTCCATGGTAAAACCCCTCCCTTTTTTCATCAAATTTCTGCTTTTTTTTTTCCCCAAAAAAACATTTTCCAAATTAAACTGAGTGTTATTCAGTTCAAATATAACCTCCTCCAGAATGCTGATTCTGGATGCTCCAGTTTCTTTGAGAATTCCACAGTAAACCTCAGTCACTGATTCGGTAACTGTAAGCACCCATTTATTTGTCTGCATAGGGGCAACATTGTATATACCTTGAGGATTAAATCTTCTTTAATCTAATATCCGCTGACCCCTGGCATACTGTATTCATTTGCTAAATACTAACCTATCCAGTGTTGCATGCCATTCCCTTAGCTTGCAGTTATAAAGATTAAAGACTCGCGGCCCCCCTCCCAGATGAGTGGATTATCCATAGAGAGAGAAACAGCTAAGATGCAACATCTAGTTTGTAATTGAAGAAATGAGCAAATAAATCCCATTTTTGAAAACTAACTAAAAAGAAAGCTAAAAACTATAATCATGAAATGGTGATGAGAAACACTCTAAATTGATGACTATTGTGTACAACTTTAAGTTAACTTTGTGGACCAAAATTGAAACTCAAACACTTCTTCTTTGACTTATACTAATTCCTATCGCGCATGGCATATGAAGTATTTTGTTTGTTGGAATCTTTGGTTTCAAGGATCACGTCCTACCCAGCCACCTTGTTGATATCTCCTTCCTACTTTGGCAGTGGGAAGGTGAAAGAGTAAGACAGAAGCATTACACTTGGAACCTACATAGAAAATTTTAGGATTGGTGGTGGAGCCTGAGATTGGTGTTGGATGGGGACAAAAATAACTTTAAACTGCTGAGGCCAGAGGCAAATGAAACATTTGCTCCTGGCAAGTTTCCCAGTTTCCCAGTGGTAGATATTTGTTACATCTCTTAATAGTTTCAGTAGCAAAGTTTTTGTCCTGGAGTGTGCTAGTAGCAGCTCTGTCAATGGAAGGATTAACACGCAAACATCAGCTTTCTATTAGGATACCCCCAGATTGAGGATTTGTCTCCAAAACAACAAAGGTGCTCCTTCCAGACCACACTCAAAATGATATGCAATGTGCTGTATCAGGGAGAAGTGTTAAATTACTCAACTTAAACCCGATGGGGAAATTACTGTGGGCATTTTCTGTGGGTTTGGTATGGTCAATTTCCCATCAGTGACTGGAGAGGGAAACATTTTATTTTAGCCCACAAGCATTCTCCAAAAGGTTAAAGATGTAATTAACATAGCTCTTAAGAGAATGGAAACATGCAATTTGCTGTATCTGTTCCTAAATAGTACTAGTCTTACTGTGAAACTGGGATAGCTCTACCAAGTGCTGGTACCTATACAAGTCAGATTTTGGTGAAACTGGTCAGTGGTAACTGCCTTGATTTATAAATTTTACAAAAATACCTGTGAACATTTGCTTAAAAAATGAAATTATAAGAGCCCTTGGGTGGCTCAGTCAGGTAAGCATCTGACTCTTGATTTTGGCTTAGGTCATGATCTCAGAGTCCTGAGATCAAGCCTCATGTAAGGCTCTGGACCCAGCGGGGAGTCTACTTGAGATTCTCTCTCTCTCCCTCTCCCTCTGCCCCTCCCCCCACTTTCAAGTGCTCTCTTTCTGTCTAAAATGAATCAATAAATCTTAAAAAAAAAAAACAATTATAATAGAAAAAAAGATTAACTCATGTAAAGTACCATGCAGAAGGTGTTTCAGCTGAAACTTTGGGTTTTTTTCCTTTTTGCCCATTTTTGGGTGTCACGGACAGGTTACTGACAGAACATTTTTCAGAGTTATCTCATCCATTCAAAGACACCAAAGAATTCGAATCAATGTGCATATATGCTGTGTGGCAAGTGGTTCTGTGAGGATACACAGGCAAGTAACTCCACAAATTGGATAGATCTTGAAAAGAGGGAAACTCCATGATACTGAAACCTTATTTAAAGACAAAAAACAAAACAAAACAAAAAACCAAAACCTGGCATTGTTCCTAGAGCTTGTGGCTCTGTGCCACTTAATGAAACACTCATGATAGATGAACAGTTTCCCTGTCATGCCTATAAAGGAATGCTTGATGATTTTATTAACACAGGCAGTGCTGAAGCCTCTATTTGATGAACATTCTAATAAGGATGCCCTCTATGCTAGTGAAAGTTCAGGGAAGTAACAAGGAATAACAAATAGATGAAAGAAGACATAGTTTTGATCATAACATCACAACACATTGCAGGTGTCCGACTTAAATAATCATGTGCTCTGAAACATTATGCAATATATAGAATTAGGCCCAGAGAAAGAGAAAGTGTGATTTTCAACTTGCAACTGACAATGGCACAACAATACAATCACCCTTAAAAAGCAGCGTCTTAATTTGATATTTTATGTTCTTTAAATCATAATCTGAATTGTTTCTTATCGTATTGTGTGGTAATTGAGAATTCCTTCGCTGGACTGAGGAGCCCAACACAAAATGATCAATTAAGTTTTACTTGTTCAATGAGAAAGCAACAAGCCAATGCAGGAATCGCTGTAGCCTAGATGTGGAAATTGTCTAAAGCCCATAAACCTGTTTAGAGGAAAACTTTAGACTTGGTGGTTAGCTGTTAAAAAGTGATATTCTGGAAATAAAGGAACTGCAAATGTGCAAATAAAATACTCTTTGTGTTTGGCCTGCCTTTTCATTGCAGAACTATTCATGTTGCTTGTCAATACCACTTCTGCCCACATCAATACCACCTGCCATCTGCTAAGCCCTCACTGCTAGTAATCCCTTACGATCTAGTTTAGAAGTCATCATACATTCTTGGAAACCTCCTTTAGACCTGCAAGTGCCTCTCTGATATGCCTCTTTATGTTTACCTTCTTACATGGTATTTAAATTGCCTGTTTATTTCCTTGTCTCAATGAAATTATGACCTCCTAGAGGACAGAACTATTGACCTTTTTGAAATTTTAACAGAAGAGTTTACTACCTAACATAATATTTTTGAATGAATAAATTAATGAAGGTATAAATGAATGTCTGCATTCATTATGCAAACCATCCTTGATTTGTAAAATCATATTCTGAAATAACACATGTATTTTGCTTATCATAGAGATGAGGTGGAACATTTTATTGACTGCAAAACAACTAATCATAATACATTCCCTGGATGTAAAAATGCAAAAGGAACAATCATTTGATCTTTCTGGGATACGAAAAAACACATATGTTGGAATAGGTTTTATGTATATGTATTTTTCCATATCTCCGATATAAACTAGTAGATATATATCTACATACCTATGTCTATATCTATATATCTACATTTATCGAGATATATAGACATATTTTCAACAACATCTCTACAACACTAGTTTTTATTACACTGCAAAAACTTACGATATATTTACTCTCTTGGACATGCACATCCAGGAAAAAATTCTAGTTAGCTCTATAAAAATGAAAATATATTGAACAATATTTTATTTTATCCTAAAACATAGAACACTTAAAAGATACACATCTTAAGACATAAATTCTTATTGATTAAACCCAAGCAACCCTTGAAATTCAGCTTGAGCCATAATTCAAGAAATTTAATTGTTTCTTTTCTTTGGAGAGGATTGCTGTGTGAGTATACGTATTTACATATCATTCATCCCAGGGCTTACACTGAATGTCACCAAAAGGTGATTTTTTTTTTTTTAGTGAAAGTTATGAACTCAATTATAAAATATATAACATTTTGAAGAAAGTACACAGGAGATACAAGCTTATGCCACAATAAAAATTTGGTAAATGTACATGATACTAAATCATAAATTATATTTATGGGTTAGACCATACATTTATAAATATATAATTTACAGTGCTGCCAATTACAAGAGAAAAACCAATCATCTTTGGCAATCAGTTTATGTTCATTGGCTTCTTTTGTTCTTTTTAACTATTACTTTGAATTATTCTTAGAAAATATATACTGTACTTTTGGAGAATATATATTGTTGATGTAGTGTATGTATTAAAATATTTTCAGAATAAGTATAAAACATGAATCTTAATAAATTACATATTCAGTCTTGTTACATCATTGAAAATAATATAGATTCCACTATTAAATTATATATATACACACATATGTATAAATAATCATACTACTCCAATTTATGATTTGTTATTCATTTTATGAATAAAATGCATTTCCCTCAAGATAATATGTGAAATCTGATTCAATATTCTGTGAATGTAGAAATACTTAACTATTAGGTTTCTAGAATGATTATGTTTTTAATTGAAGCATTCTTCTTTTGATGACACCTTGGTTAGCCAATTGTTCAGCATTTTTACAAAGGCTCTGTTTAAAATTTAAGTTAAAAGTGGTAGACACAAAAGTATTTAACAAGGTCATTCTTTAAATTTGAAGAGTTCCTGCACTTTGCAATGCATCAAACAGTAATTTGTAACTGACAGTTTTCTTACCTAGAGTGCTTCTCAGTCAAGAGATTGTTCTCCAAAGACAGTCAGCTGGGTAAATGTCAGGAGCTCAAAAAGTAAATTATAGTGCAAACAGCGTTGATATTTCTATGAATGGAAGAAAAGCATATTTATTTTTAAAATGTAGAATTTTATTTAAAACAAGTGAAAACCTTCTATTGTGACCTTTACAAGATTCCAAACAGTGACGAATTTGGTCATTACAAATAACCTTTTCCAGAAAGAGCTTAACCATTCGGGACTTTCCTTTGGTAATATATGTGAATTAATTTCCTTTCTACAAAATAACTCATGATATTAAATTTTTTATGAGATATTTTATCCCTGATATTACAGTTTTATACAAATTTTAGAAGAGAAAAAGGTAAGGGAGAGACTATATGATAGTTTATCGTTTTAACTTGCTGGAGGAAATCATTCAGTCATTTTCTTTTCTTCTTTCTCTACAGAATGATATTGAATCCATGTGAGCTTTGTTGGTAGTTATTTCTCCCAATATTCTTTACAGAGCTTAGTAGAATTCTGTTCAGAAGCTTCATTCTAAAGCAGTTTGCACCTTAGCAGACAGGTTGGATTCTCTGAATGCATCGTTAAGTCATTTGTTTGGAATCTGGTTCTACTTTTCACCATATAAATAATACTGTGTATAGTGGTTTAAAGGTATGTCCCAAGTTAGTCTTTACTATTTTTTTTTTAGCTCTTAGGGACTCTAAGAGACTATATATGTATATATACTCTAGAATGTATAAGTATATAAGATTATAGAAAAATAAATACAAAATTATGAAAATAAATAAAAGAGTGGACAAATATTATAAGTCCTAAATAGACTGCATAATAACATCTCTATTGGAATATGGATTTAGACCTTTTTTCATTTATATATGAAAGACAATGAACTTTCTTAACCACTGTCTAAAATGTTAGCCACAAATTCTATTCTCTTGCCCATTTTACATTTCTTCATAACTTTTGTCATTACTGACATTATATTTGTTTATTTTCTTCTTCCACTGGAATAAAAGCTTCACTGATGCAGTTATGTTTGTTTTGTGTGAGTTTATGTGGTATCCCCAGGAGCTAGAACAGTGACTAGCATATGGTAAACACTAAATAAATATTTGTTGAACGAATGAATAAATGAATGCTAACTCAAAGGCTTAGTTGCATTGAAACATGATTCACCTTGATGGCACATGCTATATACATTTTTATCTTCCACACTGCAAATAAGAATTAACTATATCTTACTGGGAGGAAATTTTTAGACACCAACTTAGTAACTGCTTTGCAGCTAGATTTCTTGTCTGAACCAGCTTCCCCTAATCCAAGTCTCCTTCCACAGCAGTTGCTTGGCTTGCCCCCTTTCTCATTGGCCTGATTTCAAAGCCATGACTCAAGTAGGCCACCTGTTTTCTCTGCTTCACAAATCAGCCAATACATGGTTTGAAGTTGCATAGGAAGATAATGAAGTAAAGGAGACACAGAAAGTTACCCTGAAACCCTCTGTTTGGAACCTGAAGAACTGAGTGAAATCTCCACATGCTTGACCTATGTGTGTCCAAAAGGACTATGGGAGTCACAGAGGTGATAATAAGGACTACTATCAATGGTGCTGGCCAACCATACCTCCTGGTTTCTTTGTTTCAGAGACAAGCACACTACTCATGCCTACAGAAAATGTGTCCCCTTATTAGAACACAAAAGATGCATAAACACATAAAATATTATTAATTTTTTAATGCTCTTATTTAACAGAGATGATATGGGAATTAAGCTTTACCTTGATGAATACTGACCCAGAAGTTTATTTGTTTTGAGGGTCAGTCTGTTTCCACATAGAAAATACACACACTGAATAACAATGGTGAAAGAATAATAATCAGAATTGGGCAGACTGAACTAGTGTGCAAAGACCAGAAGTTAAATATAAGTCTCAAATTTGACTGTTGAGTCACAATCCCCACAAATATCTATTAAGCACCAACTCATGCAAAGTGCAAAATAAGAAGAGTGAATAAACATGATGGAAATCCTGATTTCCATTCCACAAACTTATTTTTTGTGAGCACCTAGGATGTTCCAGGCATTACAAAAAGCACGGAGGATTCAGAGACAACTACCCTACTGAAATTGGGTATACGCCCTCCATACCAATTCTACTTCCATGTTCAAATTCATTTCCACTTTCTCCTCATTTAAATACTTTTATTTTTATATTTTAAAAACATTTTAGGCATGTAATTACCTAATATATTTCATATTGCACTGGTTAAGTATATGAAAGTCATGTATACTGTAATAGTTTTGCTTTTACTATGAATATTTACATCTTGAGTATATAAACAAATGTAAACTTAATATACATCCCAAACAATCAGGAACTTTGTGAGATTTTATGCCTAGAACCATATTCTGATGTGAAAAACATTTTCAGTGAAGATGATAGGCATATATAATCTGAAAAATGAAAATTTGAAGAGAAAATAATAAGAGTATCTGTGGAAGACATGCATGTTTTCAAAGCATTTGACTAAAAAACCAATACAATGGAGTTTAGGTCGCAGCTTAAAATAATAGTCACTATTCAGTGGGAATGTATTTTGTGGCAAGAACTATGCTAGATTCATTGGACTGTCTACCTCTAATCTTAAAAACAATTCTGACGATTCAATATTTTTCTGATTTTATATAATGTGAATTTAGTCTTAGGAAATTTAAGATTTGCTACAAATCAAGTAAAACTAGAGCAGCCAAGTTTCATTTCTCAAGATTTCCTCAAGACTTCAAAGTCTCAGTCCTTTCCATTAAAGTATGCTGACTCTCGATCTTTAATTGATTGGACTAATCAAAAATGACACTTAAAACCAAATTACTTAGAAGTACCCCTTTAAAATCCTCCTTAATAACACTGATTCCACCAATCAAATATAATCTTACTGTCTAAATACTCGAAGTTTTTAGCATTTTTACCTTTTTAGAAATTGTTTGACTTATAGCATTATTATTTACTTACCTGTTTTGACTCTATTACTAAATTATCTAGAATACTGACATCAAGTTTAAGCATATATTAGGCTAAAAAAAATGAGAAGCCTGTGTAAATCTTTATCCCCCAGCCAACTCAGCATACAAAAAGGATATTTACATATTAGCTTATCACAGCAAAACTCAATACTGATTATATAATATTAAACCGCTTCTTTTTTCCAAGCTGCCTGGATCACTAAGGTGCCTAGCTTGTACCTTTCCTAATGACATTTTATATATGTTTATCTCCTCAAATAGGAAGGGACATTCTTAGTTGGTTGTACCTATAGGTATACAAATTCCCTGCAATATGGACAGTCTTCCTGTGGTTGGTAGAATAATGATTCCCTCCTTCCCAAAGATGTCTACATCCTAATCCCTGGAATTTGTGATTGTTATGTTACCAGGCAAAGCTGAATTAAGATTGCAGATAGAATAAACATCGCTAATCAGCTGATTTTGAGACGTTAATTTTGTATTACCCAGGTAGATCCAATGTAATCACAGGAGGGTTTCAGAGAGGGCAGAGACGATGGAAAGTATCAGAATGAATGTGAAAAACGTTGGACCGGTCATTCTTGTTTTGAAGATGGCAGAAGGGCAGCATGAACTAAGGAATACAGGCAGTCTCTAGAAGCTGGAAAGGCAAGAAAAAACTGGATTCTCCCCTGGAGCCTCCAAAAAAGAATGTAGCCCTTCCAACATTTTGATTTTAGCCCAGTGAGATTTTGTTTTGGACTTCTGAACTATAGAAAAGGAAGATAATGAACTTGTGTTGTTTTAAGCCACTACATTTATGGTAATTTATTACAGCAGCCATAAAAAATTGATACACCTCCCTTGACTGCTGTTCCTTCTAAGCCAATAGTAATTTTGGTAGATGTCAGCATATAAGGATGTGTCAAATTCAAACTTCCTTTATTATACTTCTTGTTTAGCTCTTGCCAATTGGTAATTACTATGTTGGAAGACCAGGAAAGAGATACTTTGCCACAGTGAAGTTCTGACCTTGTGCTAAGGACATAGGTCATAGGTACAGATCTTGATTATATGCTTTGAGAGGCTGTTTCATTCTTCCTGTTAATCTTGAACATACTTTTTTTGAGAGAATGAATTACTGAATGAATAAGCATGAAAGCAACCTAATGTTTATCCTCATACTAGTATATGTGTGAATTTTTCTTCCCAGGACAAAGAGTTAATTCTGATTTTTTCCAGTGGAACAAAATAATTTGCTTAGCAATATAAACATTTAAATTACTTTATCTAACCCTAAATTACTCATGTTTTCTGATCTTTAGAGGAGGGTAAAAATAAGAACATCAGAGCAAGTTTTCCATCCAAACAATATTTACAAGTTACAATGCAAATTTCAACTTCTGCATCTATTATCCCATATCCCCAAATTATATTTCCAAGCTAGATCAATATTGCTTTCATATTCCAGAAACAGATAGTGTTATATAAAAGAAAGGGGGGGGATTGAGAATGAGAGAAAAAGAATACATGTGAGTTCTAGCCCCACCAGGATGTTCTTCAGCTTGTGTAATGTCTAGGAATGTGTAAAGGAAAACTCCATTTAACTTACGCCCATTTGAGAAAAATCTACAATCTAGATTTTCATTTTTATAAATTATTTTCATATTCTTGGGAAGACATGGCAGGTGAGACACTCCCACTTCCTTGGAAATTCAGAGACGGGCCTCTTGTGTTCCATTACCCTTTGTCATTTCCATTCTCTTTCCAAGCTGAGCCAGCTTTGCTTTGACAATATTTCACCTGCTTTTTGTGTTGGTCTCCTGTCTTCACCACTAAATATGATGAAAAGGTTGGCTTCTCATCTCTCCCACTAAAAACACTATTTGTTGCAGGATAAAAGTTTAATTATTCAATTTCTTCTTTACTTTGCTTTTAAAACATAAAACATATATGTTTTAACATACTCCTTTGAGTTAGGAAGAGGTACGAAGGTAAGAGAGGAAGCCAATGACTTCTGAATGCAGTAGCACCTATCGCTTACACTAATCATCTCAGCCTTCCCCCGGGAATCGTAGTTCTCTACAGAAAGAATTTAGATGTTGGAAAGCCAGCACCTAACCCAGACCTGCAGTCCATTTCTTGTTATACCTCATGTGTGGCGCATTTTCCCTGTATTGTTCTGTGAGTCTAAACTTCAATTATTTCTCAGGGGTCTATGAATAAGACATGTAGATAAGCCAGAGAGCAAGTGTGAACCAAAATACCTGCTTTATTAATGATTAGTCAACATCCTATTGTTCCCTCATTATCTCATTCTGTTCATTATTATTTAGCAAACAATTCAATTGTAGTGGATATAACAATTTTTAGAGTCAGGTATGGTAAGTTTTATGAAAAACTGATAAAGCAGATTAAGGAGAATAGAGAGTGATGGGAGAAGGGGGACTACACTTCTACTGAGCAATCCAAGGTTTCTTATCTTCTGAACAGAGAGGTAAAGAATGTTAATATTTGGTAAAGACTATTGAGACAGAAGAACTGGCTTTTGCTTGTTGGTGGCCAAGCCAGGAATGAAGAGATTGGGGAAATCGTAAGTAATAGTCTCAGAGAGAAGGGAGGACCTAATTATTAACACCCTAAAAAGAGAGCTCTTGGGTAAAAGCTGGACTGGAGTCAGGTTTTCTACTTCCCCAGGCCAAAACTTGAGATCGGCACACTTACATGTTCCTTTGGAGTCTAATAGCTTAAGAACAATGATTAGAAGCCCAGGCATTTGGCTCATCTTAATGAGTCATGACAGACAGTGACATAGGAAGTAGCAAAGACAATCGGGCACCAGAGAAACCTAGTTCTGCCCATTAGAAATGTGGCCCAATGGCTAGTAAGCTTTGATCAGCCATTCCTTCTTGGGAAAGAGTAAGTAAATGGTGAAGATGGAGAGATCAGGTATGTATGCCTCAACCCTTATTTATCCCATGATGTAGAGAGCTGTGTGAAATCTCCTTGATGAATACTGAGTCCAGGAATAAAAATATGTCCTATTAAAATTTATCATTAGCTAGTAATGATGCAGTTCATCATTTTGAAAGTCATCTGATATATGGGAGATGCTGTGGTATAAACCTTCCAGATAGCACTGTTTTTAAGTGATTTGCCAGTGATATTTATTTTATTATTTGCTTTAGTCTGTCCATAAGAAAACAGTTGAACAGCCATTAATTGTGAAATGTTAACATAATATAGCTTTTTTTTTTGATTCCAGATAAAAATGTGATAGTTTGCTTACTGCTACTGTATTAGGACTTTTTAAAAATTAATTTTCTATAAATTTGATGAAAATCTCAGGCAGATGTAAAGACGATAAGTCTTAAAGGAAATCAATACTGGGTCAATGTTTTCTTACCTATTTTTAACTCTCTATTGAAAATGATTAATTACAATAATATTTACCTCCACATGTATAATAATAAGAACTCAAGCCCATAGATGAACTGGTCTTTTAACAAAGGTAAGATATGACATGGTAACATGACCACTCCTCTTCACATAAACGCCAACCCAGTTTTTTCAATAGATGCTGATGGCTTGAGGTGAATAGCAAATGTAATTATACGTGTTTTTTTTGTTTTGTTTTGTTTTGTTTTGAGCATAGAAACGAGAAGATGCTTATGAATGAGTCATAGAAATGATGGGGGAGGTTAATTCTTTTGTTTTTCTCCCCAATAAAAGTAGGTTAGCTTGTTGTTCCTGTTTATTGAAAAGAACCACTTGTTAATAAATTCACACCAAATAGATGAATATAGAAAAATAAACAACCCTGCTTATAATAATACCACACTCGGGGCACCTAGGTGGCTCGGTTAAGCATTTACCTTCGCCTCATGTCATGATCCTGGGGTCCTGGGATGGAGCCCTGCATCTGGTTCCCTGTTCAGTGAGGAGCCTACTTCTCCCTCTGTCCTTCCCTCTTCCCCCTTCCCCCCACCTTGCTCATGCTCTCTCTCTCTCTCTCGTGCTCTCTCAAGTAAATAAAATCTTAAAAATAAGTAACACCATACTCAAAAATAATTATTGTTAATGGTTCTGTGTATATTCTTCCAAATGTTCTCTTTTTTTCCTGGCATATATGGCTTTTTAGAAAAAAAGAATAATAATGTACATAGTGCTTTGAATACTTTTCTCCCCCCACAATACACTATACTGTGGTTCTATTTCCATGTCAAAAAATATACATCTACGTCAATTTGGAGCACATATTGCTAAATTTTTCTGCAGAAAATTTATATGATTTTTTCCCACTATTAATGTATGAGAGTGCTTATTACAAGACTGTTTATACTAGAAAATATTGTTAATTTCTTCATCATACAAGAAGGGCAGCTAAATGTTTTCTATAAAATAACTGGAATTGGAAATAAATCTTTCTTAAAAATTTGTTTTTATTAATGTTTTGATTATAAAAACAATTTCTCATTTTGTTTTATACATTTAGTTGTGAGTGAAGCTAAACATCTTCATATTGTTAATGTCTTTTTAAAATTTTCTACTTGAAATACCTATTTTTAAAAGGATTTTTCATGTTTACTTATTAGTACTTTTTATATTTTATGAACATTCACTATGTTAGGATTTCTTTTTACATTTTCACTACTTGACTGTGTCATTTTTGTTAAATTGTCATTCTGCATCTGAAATACACAAATTTATGATAATTCTTTTTCATTACATCTGCCTCTGTTGAGATCATATGTTGTTTGTTTGCCACGTTTTACTGTGGATGAATCTCATCAAACAACTAAAGATTTCAATTGTTCTTGTAAGTTATCCGATTTCATGGAGAAATGATTCAGTTACAATGAATACTATAGGTAATTTGTATTTGGCTTACAAATGTGTTCCCTCAAGAAAGAAAAAAGAATGCCCAATTTTCTGAATCCTACTATTCATTAAATTACTGATCTATTTCTTTCATCAGTTAATTATCAAACGTCTCCAACATGGCATCTACATTCTCTGGAGCCCAACGTCTGTTCCTATTTCTGGCTACAGTGACCTACTAGGTGAAGAATTTCTGGGCCTCTTAGCTTTTCTCATCCCACTCGAGCACTCTTCCATGTAAAACTGTATTTTATAGGTTTCCTCCCCGCCCTTGGCAGTATCTCCCTTTTATAGTCTTGGTTTACCTCCTGAACAGTCTCCTTCAGTGACTTCTCTTTGTCCTCACTCAGTTAAGTTGTACTTTCAACCCTCAGCTTGTCTCTTGTAATAGGCACATCTTAAATGATGGCACAGGCTCATGTGTGCTCCACTACGACCTCTGTGTAGTTGATTCTTGGACCTGTCACCTTGACCAATGACTTGGAACTTCTTTGGAGGCCTAATAAATGTTGAATAAAATTAATGAGTGAATAATTGCAAAGGATGATAACACACAATTTGGGATTAGGAAATCTGTGGTTTATAGTGCTGTTATGGCATAATTCAACAGCTGTTTATTGAGCATTTACTGTTACTGAGGTTATGGTGATAAATTGTTAATACACAAGTCCTAGGAAAAATCACTTCCCTCAATTTTAAAATGGGATTTATAATGCTTTCTCACATTCAGGGTTTTTTGAGTCTCAAAATACATATGCATATGAAAGTAATTTGCTTAATTACATATAATGTTATTGTTAAGAGAAACAAAAGGTAGAAAAGTACACAACTTTTCTAAAATAATTTGAGAAAAAAAATTGGAATGAAGTATTCAGAGCTGAAAGCTATCCAGAAACCCACCTATTAAAATAACCAGAGTGAAATTCAAGCTAGAGAGAAGGTTCTATTAAGGTATGCAACTGCATTGCAGTTAGACAGAATATTGAAATATCTGTAATATATTGTGATCTGAATTTGAGACCAGATAAAATGGAATCCTGTTGTGTAGTTTGAGAATGCTCTTACATGAAAAGACATATGTTATTTGGTAAAATCCTCATAATAAAATAAAGGTCACCAGGAAGTCTAAGAATGAATTTCTCTTGATTGCTAAGTTAGAACCCGACTTTCAGCCACCCAGTTCAGGACCTGACATTATGCACACACACCTAGACGTTTCGTCTGAAATGGAAGTAGAGAGGGGAGAAATGCTGTACAGTAACCACATCGTAGGGGTAACCATAAGACTTCCTCTGACTTTTACGTAAGTTAAAGATGAATCAGATCAGGAAAGCTTTATGAGTCTCACACATGTGTTTCACACTCAAATTGACTAGAATGAGTCAAAGGAATTTCCAGTGTCTTCAACCCCTTGTACAATGCAGCTTTGGACTTCCATTATGGCTTTTGGAAAGACTTTTCCCAAATTTTTCCGCACATGAACAAGAATGCTCCTTCTTCTGTAAATCTCTGTTCTTGAAACAAGGTGGAGAAAATCAGAGAACATCAGAGGCAGACAGTATGTGATTACTCTTTTGTTGAATTTTTACTTTTAAATACTCTTATCACCACTAAAGATGCACTTTCTTAGAAAAAGGAAATATTTACTTTTCTGATTATAAAAGGAGTAAACGTTAATGATAAAAAATATAGAAAGTTACAGAAATTTTAAAGAAACAACAAGATGAACTCACTAGTGAAGGAGAGATTGTTCTAAAAATTTGATTTCTTATTGTTTTACATTTTTTTCTGGTTTAATAGTATGATGTAAACATTTCATTGTGTTTTGTAACACTTCTGAGTACTTGTTTTGAATACTTAAAATATTCTTAATAATGTACGATAACCTACCCTTGAATGCATCTCAATTTCTTAGATTGAACTATATGATATTGTTGTGTATCTGACCTGAATATCAATAATTACATACCACAAACCTAATATATACCTAGTTTTAAAAGACTGGTTACTGAAGTTGTTTCTAATGTTTTAATATTATACATTTTACTTTTTTGTGTTATTGGAGGTTAATTGACTAAATAGCAATAAGAAGTAATTATATAAAACTCATTCATGAGATGCTATTAAGTATTTTTATTCTATTGGCATTTGTATTAGTCCTGAAGTATCGGATTAAAACTAGAATATTTAATAATATACATTTTAGTATAATCAAATCTAAAGCAATATATAATCATAAAAAATAACTGAAATTTAACTATATGGAATTTATCTTTCATCACTGAGTATGTGAGATTCATGTTTCTTATGTATAATTAGTTGGGCTTACAAGGACTCTATGAAGATAAATTCTGCTTATATTTGGACAAATTGCTATGAAAACATATTTCTGCTTCAAAAGTATCCCTGGTTTCACAGAATTGTATCATTTAATAAAATTTTATTTTAAATTTAGGTTTGATTTTGCAGATCCTATGAGACACATGTATACAAGAAAACAATATAGGAAAAGAAAAGGCAATTAACCCTTATTAATTTCTTGTTATGTGCCAGATCTTTTCTCTCTACTTGTTTATCAAGTCATTTAATAGTCTCATGGCCACATGCTGATCGACAGGGCATAGAGTTGCCGTATTTAAGAAAAACAGAAAACAATACAAGATGTCAAATTTGAATTTCAAATAGAAAACAAATACCTTTTTGTTAGTATGAGCATGTCACATGCAGTATTGGGGATATAATTATATCAAGAGTACTCTTGCTTTTTCTGAAATTCAAATTTAACTGGGCTTACTCTATTTTATATGGCTATTTAAATAGAAGCAAGTTCAACAGTTCAACAGATTTTTCCATATGGCAGTGTGAGCCGAGGTTAGTCAGATCTTCTAATTTTTCAATAGAATCAGAGGATTCACATTCTAACATGATTTTTCCTTACTTTCATATGTTCCCAAATAATTAAAATATTTTAAAATACAGTTTAAAGTGAATAACACATGCTCCACTGGCCATGTCTGGCCTATGGACCCTCTGTTAGTGGTTGCTGATACATGATACAATAAGAGGTCAGTGTTCCTCACATTCCAACACATATAAGAGTTATCTGAGGATTTTGTTAAAATGCAGATTCTAATTAACTATCTGAGGAGTAGCCTGGAATTCTGTATTACTAACAAACTTGCAGGGGAAACCAATAGTTGCCTGCTGCTGACTATATTTTGAGTAGTAAGAAATACATGGCAGGAAAGTAAAGGAAGGAAAAAAGAAAGAAAATGCAAAAATAGAACAATATCCAACATAGTAAAAGGAGACTCTTGAAAGAGTTGGAAGAGGTAAGGCAAAAGTTTTCATTCATCTATTCTTGTTCTTCAAACCAAAAAGCTGATCCCCTAATGTAAAGAATAAAATCAAAACAAATGCGAATAAACGATATCTGATTCACTTATCGTATAAAACATTTTTAATAAGATGATCTTAATTCTTTGGAAGAAACTAAGAAAAAAGAAAAACCAGCAACACCACCAATAATGAGGTGTTAGCTATCTGCGCACAAATGCATGAACACACACATAGCTATATGTAAATACACAGATACATCTTCACAGACTCCCACCACCTTATGATTTAGCTGCCCCTTGGGGAATACATTAAGGTGGATATCCAGAGATAAATATCAAGGTAGAGTTTTAACTGCCTCTGTTGATTGACTGCCCCAATCGTGAACGTTCAATTTACCACTATGCCTGTCAGAATCAGCGATTGGTCACTGGGAAAGGGAAAGACGAGACCAGGGTAATGAAAGAAAGCAGCGTAATGGGAAATGCAGAGAGGCGAAGAAATGTCCAGTGCAACTCTCTGCTAGGGATTAAAGCATCTGTTTATCTTCTTTTTGAGAAAGGAGGAGGTAGCATTAAAAGAGGTGAGGAGAGATGGGGAAAGATGAAAGAGAAAAGAAACTTTAAATAGGCTACCCAAAAATGAGGTTTTAGATTATAGGGAATTGTAAAATGCATTTTATTTCCTAAAATTTAGTAGGCCCCTCCAACCTGGACAGGTGTTCAGGAACTTACTGTGAATGTTGAGAATTCAACATGAGGACCAAGGTACATAGCTGTGGGAACCTCTGTCAAATCAATGAAATAATTACACCCATGCAGTTAAAAATCCTCCTAATTCCAAATAGATATTTTGAGAAGGATTAGTCCATATGCTCATGCTTAGTGTTACATAATTTTTTCTTGGCTTAAAATTATCCCACTTAGAAAGTTGAAATTGATTTTTTTCCATTAAAAGAAGCATTTTAATCTATGTAAACAGTTTGCTAGCAATTTCCCTTGCAAAAATATCAGTTCAAAATAAGGATGAGTTTTGTAAGGGTAATTCCTACTGAAATTGTAGCAGTATATGTTAACAACCATTACCATTAAAAAATAGGATAATCACAACTACTAAGAAAAAAAGTGATCAGGTAGGTATTACCGTTATCCGGGGTTGTCTAACCCAAAAGTAATCCTATATGTATATATACCTTTCATTCACTGTGGATTATGAATTTTTGATTTTTTCTAAAATAATTTTTTTCTTTTATACTATAAATTCTGGAATAAAGTGAAGCTTAATTTGCTTAAGCCAGTGGTTCTCAAAGTGTGGTTGGGTAAAACAGCATAATATAACAGGCATAATTTGGGAACTTGTTACAAATGCAAATTACTGGGCTCCATCCCAGACCTATTTAAAGAGAAACTCTTTGGTGTGGGATCAAGAAATGTCTATTTAAATGCGTCCAGGGCATTCTCATGTTCACTAAAGTTTGAGAATCAAAGGCTCATGCAATGATTGCATTGTTTTTAAAGATTTTCTTTCCTTCGGCATGTTCCCGAAAACCCATAACCTCCAGAATTCCCTAGGGACAGAAGTGACTCTTACCATCATGGTGAACCGATGACTTGGGCAACTTGTTTATGATTGTGAAGTAATTTTGAATACTGCAACTTTTAGTAGCATTCCTAAATAGCAGTGTCCCTACTTCATGCTCACAAATATGGCTTGTGGAAACCAAGTTGTATTGTGTAAATTTGTAGCTTTTTTAAAAAGTGAAACTGATTTAAGATTTAGGAACATTTTGTTTGCAGAATTTGTTTACAAATAGCAATTCAGGGGCACCTGGGTGGCACAGTCGTTAAGCATCTGCCTTCGGCTCAGGGCGTGATCCTGGCGTTCTGGGATCAAGCCCCACATCAGGCTCCTCTGCTAAGAGCCTGCTTCTTCCTCTCCTGCTCCCCCTGCTTGTATTCCCTCTCTCACTGGCTGTCTCTCTCTGTCAAATAAATAAATAAAATCTTTATAAAAAAACAAACAAACAAACAAATAGCAACTTAAAAATGTATGTATGCATCATATAAAATATAAACCAGTTACACTCTTACTTCATTGAAACTATGGTTATTGTAATTCTTACTATCGTAAATCTTATCCTTGAATTACATTCAGAACTATCATACAATAAGTGAATTGACTCAGAATTTTGCAGTGTCTTAACTACCTATAGTTAAGGAATGGAGTGGTTTATTTAAGATTGCCATCAGGAGAATTAGCTCACCAAAACGGGGTTAGCACTCAGCATGGCTCTTAATGACCAATTCATGCCCACTACGAAAGTGAATCTCCTATAGTTGGTAACTAGAATGCAGTTGGTAAAGTAACTGATTATGTACATAAGGCAAGAAAAGATCACTTGAATAAGGTTATGCGAAAAGGCAAATGTTAGTGACTCAAGAAAAATGTATCTGTCTTCTTCTCAAGATGTATAATTAGAGCCTCTTGGAGAAAAATCTAAAGAGGTTTCAAACTACAAATATGTGCACATTTCCCCCCCTGTTTGACCTCACTAGTAGGTACCTAGGCCAAGGGTATTAAATTTTGCTCCTACTTACTTTTTTTTTAAAGTTTATTTATTTATCTTAGTAATCTCTACACCCAAGGTGGGGCTCAAACCCATGACCCCAAGATCAAGAGTCACGTGCTCTTCCAATTGAGCCAGGCAGGCATCCCTGCTTTTTGTTACTTTAAACACATCTTACTCACCTGGCATCAGTGCATGGAGAGCTGATTAAAATACTGTTGGAGATGTTCCAATTGCTTGCAATCCCTTCAAGAAAGGGTACTGTTTTGATAGATACACATTTAATATTTATTCACAAGCACACAGTTATTTAAATTTGGTGCATGCCATGATTTAGCATTATAGTATTTACTAATTTGATGTAAAACTTACATAAGATTTACAGTTTTCACATTTGTGGCATGTATTACCCATATGCTAATAAACTCATTATGAATTGCTGATGCAGACAACAAAAATGTATTCAGTAAGGGCACTTCAGAATATGTTTTTGTTAATGAGGATAAAATCATTTATTAAATTTCTATTATTTTTCAAACAATTTGGTGTAATTTAAAAATTAATTGAATGTGACAATAAGCTTAAGAGTGTTGTTCATCAGCAACTGTTTTGACACTGCTCCATAAGGCCACGTTCTTGTTTGTTTTATTTAGTGGGATTGGGAGGAACAGACCTGCCACTTAATTAAACTTGTAACAGAAATATGAAATATTATACCTGTTAGGTTATTGCCAATGATTATTTAATAATAGAAATAATAAAGCAAAAATTAGATTATGGTTATTGATATAATTAAATGTTATAAATTAATCAAAGTAATTAATCAATTGCACTAGTCTTTCAGACATCAAGTGTGAAGCATTTTATGAAATTAGCATCTCAAGTATTCCAGTACTTGTTAGATCAAGAAAATGCATTTAAACTTGTGGTCACAAAGTGGAAAGTGTTAAAAGTCAAATTTTGTAGGGAATGTTGCATCAATGGGCTTCAGAGCAAAATTCTTAGAATGTAGAGTATCTAGCCCCCAGGAATTAAGAAAACATTAAAATACCACACTATTCAAGTACGAGATTACCACCACTCTCTAGCAAATTGCTGTATGATGATGGATATATAAGTAAGATGAACCATCAGTATTTAATGATGAAGGTGAAAATGGTGAGGAAATATTAAAGATATTGGTCATAAAGCACTGCCTGGAATTCACCCTGACTTTAAAATCAGCCCCAGATAAATATGTCAGTGGATAAGAAATACTATAGCAACCTTTCATCTAGCCAAATAATGAGATTGCTGTTGAAGATAAAATAAACCCATGGACAATTTCTAAGCTTTATCTTTCTCTAAGCCTAAGATTTTTCTTCCTGGAACTTATACAACTTTGGAAAATAAAATATCCTTGGGAAAAAAATAAAAATAACTTTCTCTTCTTTCAGCACTGACTTTTGCCAGTCCCTGAGTCAATTTCTCTAGAGCTAGAATCACTTGGCCTTAAGCATGTAGATTCAGCCCTGACCCATTGTACTGCCTGTCCTGATTCTTTTTTTCTCCATTTTTTGTAGGATTTCATTTTTTTTCTTCCAAAATTTTATTTAAATTCAAGTTGGTTAACATATAGTGTAGTATTAGTTTCAGTAGAATTTGGTGATTCATCACTTTCATATAATACCCAGTGCTCATCAAAATAAGTTCCTTCCGTAATGTCCATCACCCATTTAGCCTATCCCCCCACCCATCTCTCCTCTAGCAGCACTGTTTTTTCTTTATAGTCAAGAATCTCTTATGGTTTGCCTCCCTCTCTGTTTTTATCTTATTTTTCCTTCCCTTCCCCTATGTTCATCTGTTTTGTTTCTTAAATTCCACATATGAGTGAAATCATATAGTATTTTTTTTTCTCTGACTGACTTATTTCAGTTAGCATAATACTCTCTAGCTCCATCCACATCATTGCAAATAGCAAGATTTCATTCCTTTTTGATGGCTGAGTAATATTCCTGTGTGTGTTGTGTGTGTGTGTGTGTGTGTGTGTGTGTGTGTACACACAGAGCACTTCTGCTTTATCCATTCATCAGTCGATTAATATTGGGCTCTTTTCATAATTTGGCTTTTGCTGATAATGCTGCTATAAACATCAGGGTGCATGAGTCCCTTCAAATCAGTATTTTTGTATCCTTTGGATAAATATGTAGTAGTGCAATTGCTGGGTCATAGGGTAACACTATTTTTAACTTTCTGAAGAACTGTTTTCAAGAGTGGCTGTACCAACTTGCATTCCCACCAACAGTGTAAGAGGATTCCCTTTTCTCCACATCCTTGCCAACATCTTGTTTCCTGACTTGTTAATTTTAGCTCTTCTGACAGGTGAGAGGTGATATCTCATTGTGGTTTTGATTTTATTTGTATTTCCCAGATGATGAGTGATGTTGAGCATTTTTACATGTGCCTTTTGGCCATTTGTATATCTTCTTTGGAGAAATGTCTGTTCATGTCTTCTGCCCATATCTTAACTGGATTATTTTTTTGGGGTATTGAGTTTGATAAGTTCTTTATAGATTTTGGATACTAGCCCTTTATCTGATATGTCATTTGCAAATATCTTCTCCCACTGGGTAAGCGGTCTTTTAGTTTTGTTGATTGTTTCCTTCACTGTTCAGAAGCTTATTATCTTGATGAAGTCCCAATAGTTCATTTTTGCTTTTGTTTCCCTTGCCTCTGGAGATATGACTAGTAAGAAGGTGCTCCAGGCAAAGCCGAAGAGGTTACGGACTGTATTCTCCTCTAGGATTTTAATGGTTTCCTGTCTCACATTTAGGTCTTATGTGAGTTTGAATTTATTTTTGTGTATGGTGTAAGAAAGTGATCCAGTTTCTTTGTTCTGCATGTTGCTGTCCAATATTCCCAACACCATTTGTTGAAGAGACTGTCTTTTTTCCATTGGATATTCTTTCCTGCTTTGCTGAAGATTAGTTGACCATATGCTTGTGGGTCCATTTCTGGGTTCTCTATTCTAGTCCATTGATCTATGTGTCCTTTTTTGTGCCAATACCATATTGTCTTGATGATTACAGCTTTGTAATACAGCTTGAAGTCCAGAATTGGGATGCCTCCAGCTTAGGTTTTCTTTTTCAACATTATTTTGGCTATTCAGGGTCTTTTCTGGTTCCATACAAATTTTAGAATTGTTTGCTCTAGCTCTATGAAAAATGCTGGTGTTATTTTGAAAGGGATTGCATTGAATGTATAGATTGGTTAGGGTGGTATAGACATTTAACAATATTTGTTCTTCCAATCCATGAATATGGAATGTTTTTCCATTTCTTTGTGTCTTCTTCAATTTTTTTTATTAGTGTTGTATAGTTTTCTGAATACAGATATTTTACCTCTTGGTTAGATTTATTTGTAGATATCTCATGGTTTTTAGTGCAATTGTAGATGGGACTGATTCCTTGATTTCTCTTTCTGCTGCTTCATTATTGGTGTATAGAAATGCAACAGATTTCCATACATTGATTTTATATCCTGTGACATTGCTGAATTCCTGTATCAGTTCTAGCAATTTTTTGGTAGAGTCTTTTGGGTTTTCTACATAGAGTATCATGTCATCTGGGAACAGTGAAAGTTTGATTTCTTCCTAGCTGAATTGGATGCCTTTTATTTCTTTTTGTTGTCTGATTGCTGAGGCTAGGACTTCCAGTACTATGTTAAGCAACAGTGATGAGAGTGGACATCCCTGTCGTGTTCCTGACCTTTGGGAAAAGCTCTCAGTTTTTCCCCATAGAGGATATTAGCTGTGGGTCTTTCATCTATGACCTTTAGGATGTTGCATTATGTTCCTTCTATCCCTACATTCTTGATGGTTTTATCAAGAAAGGATGCTGTATTTTGTCAAGTGCTTTTTCTGCATCTATTGAGAGGATCATATGGTTCTTATCCTTTCTTTTATTAATGTGGTGTATCATGTTGATTGATTTGTGGGTATTGAACCACCCTGGCAGCCCAGAAATAAATCCCACTTGATCAAGGTGAATAATCCTTTTAATGTACTGTTGGATTCGATTACCTAGTATCTTGCTGAGAATTTTTGCATCCATATTCATAAGGGATATTGGTCTATAATTCTTTTTAGTGGGTTCTTTGGTTTTGGAATTAAGGTAACACTGGCCTCATAGAATGAATTTGGAAGTTTTCCTTCCATTTTTATTTTTTTGGGACATTTTCAGAATAGGTATTAAGTCTTTAAATATTTGATAGAATTTCCCTGGGAAGCATCCACCCCTGGACTCTTGTTTGTTGGGAGTTTTTTGATTATACGGATTCAATTTTTTGCTAGATATGGGTGTGTTCAAATTTTCTATTTCTTCCTGTTTGAGTTTTGGAAGTTTATATATTTCTAGGAATTTATCCATTTCTTCCAGACTGCCCAATTTGTTGGCATGTAATTTCTCATAATATTCTATTATAATTGCTTGTATTTCTTTGGTGCTGGTTGTAATCTCTCCTCTTTCATTCGTGATTTTATTTATTTGGGTCCTTTCTCTTTCCTTTTTGATAAGTCTGGTTAGAGATTTATCAATTTTGTTAATTCTTTCAAAGAACTAGCTCCTAGTTTCGTTGATCTGTTTTTTGATTTCTGTATCATTGATTTCTGCTCTAATCTTTTTTTTAATAACAATTTTTTATTATGTTAGTCACCATACAGTATAGCCTTAGTTTTTGATGTACTGTACCATGATTCATTATTTTCGGCTCTATTCTTAATTATTTCCCTCTTCTGTTGGTTTTAGACTTTATTTGCTTTTTTTTTTCCCTAGCTCCTTTAGGTGTAAGGTTAGGTTGAGTATTTGAGACTTTTCTTGCTTCTGAGGAAGGCCTGTATTGCTATATACTTCCCTTTTATGACTGCCTTTGTTGTGTCCCAAAGGTTTTGCTGTCCTGTTTTCATTTTCATTTGCTTCCATGTAATTTTTTATTTCTTCTTTAATTTCCTAGTTAACCCATTCATTCTTTAGTAGGATGTTCTTTAACCTTCATGTATTTGTGATCTTTCCAAATTTTTTCTTGTGGTTGACTTCAAGTTTCATAGCCTTGTGGTCTAAATATGCATGGTATAATCTATCTTTTTGTACCAGTTGAGGCCTGATTTGTGACATAGTATGTGATGTATTCTGGAGCATGTCCCATGTGCACTCAAAAAAGAATGTGTACTCTGCTGCTTTAGGATAAAATACTTTGAATATATCTGTTAAGTACTTCCTGTCCAGCGTGTCATCCAAAGCCATTGTTTCCTTGTTGATCTTCTGCTTCGATGATCTGACTTGATTCTTATTTGAGAGATATTTGAGGATCTATGCAGGCACTTATGTAATAAAGTCAGGGTATTTGATTGAATTGTGGTTTGATTCTCAGCTGGCACCCTATCCTGATAACTGAGCTTCTTCCATTGAATTCATCCCTGCCACTAAATTCCTCTGTCCCTCTTAAGACCTGAGTCTTTTAGTCACAATCTCTCTGGTCATTTCAGTGTTTAATTTGCCTTAATGTTTGTATTTTTATGATTGAAATATTATTTTCCTCTTTATGCTCTTATTTTCCCCAATTCTCACCTTCTTTTACTATTCAAAACCTAAACCAGAGGTTAAGTCCCTGCCACCTGCCATGAGATAACCTGGACACAAACTTTTTGCTTTCCTGCCCAGACTTCTGGTACTAATTCACCCGTTTTTCTCCAGAACTGTGAGTTACTTATCTGTTGGGATACTTCACTCCCCTGGGTAGACTGTTTGGCTGGGTCATTGTTTGAGTTATGTGACTCTCTAATATTCAGGCAAATGAGAAATGAAAGTGCTTTAGAGCAAGAAAGGAGAAGCCACAGACATACATCAAGTGGCAGCTGTGTTCACTACACATGGTCTCAGATGAGGGCATATTATACACCTACCATGTTAATTAAGCCACGTTATTGTTAATATCATCTACTGTGTGACTAGACTAAATTAGAAATTGTAGAGAGACACCAAAGTGTAAAATTTCCATTTTCGAGGATGTGTATTCTAGCTATGAAGGCAGAACAAAGATGAGAAACGTATAAAAATGCTCAAAAGATAGCTTTAACAATAAGAATTGAATTGCCTCCTGTTTAAAAAAAAAGATGCACAAACATTTTTGGCAACTGATGCAGGATGACAGTGGAAGTGGGGAGTGGGAAAGAATGTTTGAAATATAACCAGGCGTATAATCATTTTCATTTTTGCAACTAGTGGTATTCTATGTTCACTGCTTTAATTGTAGAGTAAAGAGATAAAGCCTTCTTTGCTCTTTCTGTACGTGGCATCCCTATTTCTAGCACTCTACTCTTGTGAGAGGTAAAGAACGATATTATCCCTGAGTAGATTACACATGCCTGATATGTAAACAAGTCAGCAATCAAAACACCCAAGGCTGACACTAACTCTTTAGTGCGTAATACCCTCAGCATTTTAAATCTGTTTTGTAATTCAAACATTATCAGCCTAAACTATAGGAAGCAAACATTGCATAAATCTTCTCATTCTGAGACCTTGGAAACTAAATACTTCTTAAATGGTAATACGGTTTTCTAAATACTGATGATATATGTTGCTCAAAAGACATAACTAGGTTATAGCAACATCTGTAGAAGCAAAGTGAAAACCATTGGTATGTGTTAACAGCACTAGCGATACCTCTCCGAAACCAGGTGCATCAATTAATAAGCATTCTGTAAAAGAACCATTCCATTTTCAGAAATGGGGAGGTGCCCATATCTGAGTATCTGCTACAATAGAAAGGAATATCAAAGACTACGTCCCTCCAAAAGCTTAGTATGATGAATTCATTAGAGGGAAAGTTTTGTGCATATTTCCATAAGGGAAGCCTCTGGGAGCCTATAAACAAAAAGCAGAGAGCGAAGAGCAAATCCCCTGGGAACAACATTACCATAATTGAGCACTTAAATGCATAAGAAACAAATTGAGACCACTTAAGTAAATAAGGAGAAAGCTATGCAAAGACAGCATCAAGATGCTACAATTGATCTTTAACTGCTACCATCTCTGGAATTAAGTAAGGCTGACACCTCTAAGAACTAGTTTCTGAGCATTGAGCTAAATGGTTATGTGCCTGAGCTTCTGCAGTGACAGCTTGGATTTGAACCCAAGCACTAGCACCTGGCAGATGTATCATCCTGGGCAAGGTTCCTATTTTCTTCAAGGCTCAGTTTCCTTATCTATGAATAGGACAAAATAATAACACTGTGTAATAGAGTGTTGTGATTTTTAAATGAGACAAATTGTTTACTATGAGGATGGTTCATAATAAATACTCTATATTTTATTATATTTATTATTATTATTACTACTACTACTATCACCAGGTATAATGGGGCATGTAAACTTCAAGTACATACTTATATAAGTAAGTGCAAAAGAGTGGATTTGTGGTTAATAGAATTTTTCTTTATATTAAAAATAAATCAACTCACAAAATAAATATTGAATCAAGACTATTTGGATCTCTATTACATTTTTACTTTCCTTATGTAAAATTGAAAGGGAATTGACTAATTTGGATTATAAATCTTGTAATATTATAACCAAGAAGGGAAAATTAAGAAGGTGAAGTTTTGCAAATTGATTTATGAACTGTAACTGACTACTCCAAAATATAGCATCAATCTTGGTTAATATAACTGGATATATGGACACAAATTATTAAAATGAACGGTGCATCAACCTTCTACAAGGTGGTTTGATCTAGTTAAGAAAAGTGATTATAGATACTTGAATACGATATTTTTGTATTACGTTATTTATTAAATAATTTTGGCAAAGTTTTTATTGAAATGCCAAATATGTATAATAAAACCATAAATCTCAAGTTTGTAGGCTGGTGACTTTTTATAAAGTGAACACACCAGGGTAACTAGTGCCAACATCATGGTAGAACATTACCAACACCCCAGATGCCTCTCTGTTTCTGTTCCTCAATCATTACACACCCCCAACGTGCCACTATCCTGACTTCTATCACCATAGATAAATTTTAACTGATTGTGTGCTTTTTACACATGAAAGCATGTAGGATGTGCCATTTTCTTGTTTGGGCTTCTTTTGCTCAGCATGAGTCTATGAGATGTGTATATTATTGCTTGAAACAGTAGTTTTTTCTATTTCATTGCTGTATAATAGTGTATTGCATGAATGTATTATATAACATGTATTTCTTGTGTTATTATGGATGGTGGTTATTTCCAGTTTTTAGATACTGTGATTGTGCTTAATGAACATTCTTGTACATGTCTATGCTGCATATAAATTGCCTGATCACAGGGTATGCAAACATTTAGTTATAGAAGGTACTATCAACAGTTTTATACACTTGTGCCAATTTACAACACCATTAGAAATGTATGAGACCATTGTTGATCCATTTAAGTGCCCCAAATTGGTACTGTGGGTTTCTTTAGGTTGTAAACATGCTGGTGGATACATAGTGCTATCTCATTGTGGTTTTAATTTGTGTTCCCTGATGATTCATAATACCAAGCACTTTTTTGTATGGTTATTGGTCATTTGGATATC